>NC_091357.1:10174138-10189138 GCF_038502225.1 Cherax quadricarinatus
ATCTCCCCATGGGTATTGAGAGAGGTAGCAGAGGCGCTATGTGTACCCCTAACAACAATATTCAATACATCTATCGAAACAGGGAGATTGCCTGAGGCATGGAAGACAGCAAATGTAGTCCCAATCTTTAAAAAAGGAGACAGACATGAAGCATTAAACTACAGACCAGTGTCACTGACATGTATAGTATGCAAAATCATGGAGAAGATTATCAGGAGAAGAGTGGTGGAACACCTAGAAAGGAATGATCTCATCAACAGCAGCCAGCATGGTTTCAGGGACGGGAAATCCTGTGTCACAAACCTACTGGAGTTCTATGACATGGTGACAGCAGTAAGACAAGAGAGAGAGGGGTGGGTGGATTGCATTTTCTTGGACTGCAAGAAGGCGTTTGACACAGTTCCACACAAGAGATTGGTGCAAAAACTGGAGGACCAAGCAGGGATAACAGGGAAGGCACTACAATGGATCAGGGAATACTTGTCAGGAAGACAGCAGCGAGTCATGGTACGTGGCGAGGTGTCAGAGTGGGCACCTGTGACCAGCGGGGTCCCGCAGGGGTCAGTCCTAGGACCAGTGCTGTTTCTGGTATTTGTGAACGACATGACGGAAGGAATAGACTCTGAGGTGTCCCTGTTTGCAGATGATGTGAAGTTGATGAGAAGAATACACTCGATCGAAGACCAGGCAGAACTACAAAGGGATCTGGACAGGCTGCAGAACTGGTCCAGCAATTGGCTCCTGGAGTTCAATCCCACCAAGTGCAAAGTCATGAAGATTGGGGAAGGGCAAAGAAGGCCGCAAACGGAGTACAGTCTAGGGGGTCAGAGACTACAAACCTCACTCAAGGAAAAAGATCTTGGGGTGAGTATAACACCAGGCACATCTCCTGAAGCGCACATCAACCAAATAACTGCTGCAGCATATGGGCGCCTAGCAAACCTCAGAACAGCATTCCGACATCTTAATAAGGAATCGTTCAGGACCCTGTACACCGTATACGTTAGGCCCATATTGGAGTATGCGGCACCAGTTTGGAACCCACACCTAGCCAAGCACGTAAAGAAACTAGAGAAAGTGCAAAGGTTTGCAACAAGACTAGTCCCAGAGCTAAGAGGTATGTCCTACGAGGAGAGGTTAAGGGAAATCAACCTGACGACACTGGAGGACAGGAGAGATAGGGGGGGACATGATAACGACATACAAAATACTGAGAGGAATTGACAAGGTGGACAAAAACAGGATGTTCCAGAGATTGGACACAGTAACAAGGGGACACAGTTGGAAGCTAAAGACACAGATGAATCAAAGGGATGTTAGGAAGTATTTCTTCAGCCACAGAGTAGTCAGTAAGTGGAATAGTTTGGGAAGCGATGTAGTGGAGGCAGGATCCATACATAGCTTTAAGCAGAGGTACGATAAAGCTCACGGCTCAGGGAGAGTGACCTAGTAGCGATCAGTGAAGAGGCGGGGCCAGGAGCTCGGACTCGACCCCCGCAACCTCAACTAGGTGAGTACAACTAGGTGAGTACACACACACACACACACACACATACACACACACACACACACACACACACATACCACAACAACAACGACGCAAAAGAGAGGTACAAAACACAAAAATCCCATTATCCAACCAGCATGTAAACCTGCCTTCATGAATACCATCTGCTAGTGTCGTAATCGGCGGCGACGACCCTTAGCAAATATTGCCCCTTAAGAAGGTAATAGAGACGCGTAACGAGGTGCTCAAGCGGTCGTTTTATACACTGACTACACGACCATAACAACCTTACGATATAAACCCCCTTCCCTGCACCCGGCTATATACACAAACTATATACCATTACAGCCATCTCCTTACTTCCCTGATTTAGGGAGAGACTATACAGGACTCTCTTTCCCTCTGTTTTAAACACGCTATACAGGATTCTAACTCTCTTCCCCCTGTTCTGGAATCGCGGAATGGACAAAATTCGAACCCAAGTCCTAAAATTAACAGACCAGTGCTCAAACCACTTCACCCTGGATAACCCATACGGGATTTGCGTTTTTCGAGTATAACGATAATCCCTACAGCAGATGTGATACTCATACAAGTGTAACAAACCCGTTCAGTATCTTAAATATTTGAATCAGTTCTCGTAGTTTCCTTCTTCTAAGAGAGAACAGGTTGTCACTGAGTCTTTTTAAATGATTGATTCTTACTGACAGTGCGAGTCTCGTTGTCTCTCTCTGTACTCTGTCCTCTTTATCTTCCTCTTTGTCCCTCTCTGTACTCTGTCCACTTTCTTCCTCTTTGTCCCTCTCTGTACTCTGTCCACTTTATCTTCCTCTTTTATGTGATTTGGGGAATACATTTGGACGGCATACTCAGTGTTGTCTCTCTATAAGTGCATTAGTGAGAGTTAACATTGTTCTGGTGTTTTTAACAGTTGGTATTTCTACCTATGAAACCTAACCTTCTGTCCCTTTTAATACTTGAACATAGACATTTGTATATTTAAGACATCGGTATATCTAAGGTGATTATTAATGATTTCTCTAAGGTCCTTTTCGTCTTTTATTTGGTCTAGTGAGTTTATGACCTAAAACATTGAAATGAAACTCCGAGGCAGAATATGCAACACAAATGTCTGTAAAGTTTTTGTTCTGAAATGAACTACCCTATGAAACTAAGTGCAAAGAAAAGTCATTTAATAACCAGGTGAACATGCACTTTGTAAACATTGTCTTCAGCTTGATACTAAACAGGGATCCCCTGGGGTCTTCTGGTTGTGGTTCAGAAAGTACATGAGGACGATCAACTGACAATGAGCTACCCAGGGCATAATAATGACAGTGGTAAAAGTAGAGGTAACGGTGAGGGTTGTAGTAGTCCTGGGAATAATAACCAAAATATGCTCTTACCTTTATAAATTTTCATGAATATTTTGCTGTATGGTAGAGAGTCATTTTCCCATCTTTTTTTCGTTAGCAAGTTTCCCAGTGAGAGTGGAGGGTAGCTAGAGCCTTCTGCTATACTTGCTAAGTCTTAAGTTTCTAGAAAGAATTAGAGGTGTGCTTCTCAGCAGATAGCCTGGATGTGGAGCGTGGAGTCTCCTGTCATCTGTTTGTCCTCTGTACCTCTCTCTTCTGTCTGCACACCCATGCACCTCTCCCCTGTTCTCTCTCTACATCCATACTTCTCTCTCTTCTCTGTCTTTATACATCCATGCACCCCTCTTTTTTTTATTTCTTCACACTTCTACTACTCTCTTCTGTCTCTTCATCTATATTTTTTTATATTCTCTCTCTTTGCAAATCTTTACTATTTTCTGTCTCTACACTTGTGCTTCTCTCTTCTGTTTCTACACAGCCATACACTTCTCTCTTCTCTATCTCTGTACAACCATACACTTTTCTCTTCTCTGTCTCTGTACAACCATACACTTTTCTGTCTCTGTACAACCATACACTTCTCTGTCTCTGTACAACCATACACTTCTCTATCTCTATACAGCCATACATTTCTCTATCTCTGTACAACTATACACTCCTCTGTCTCTGCATACCCATACACTTCTGTATCTCTGTGCAACCATACACTTCTCTATCTCTGTACAACCAAACACTTCTCGCTTCTATACAACCATACACTTCTTGCTTCTATACAACCATACACCTCTCACTTCTATACAGCCATACACTTCTCGCTTCTATACAACCATACACTTCTAGCTTCTATACAACCATACACTTCTAGCTTCTATACAACCATACACTTCTAGCTTCTATACAACCATACACTTCTAGCTTCTATACAACCATACACTTCTAGCTTCTATACAACCATACACTTCTAGCTTCTATACAACCATACACTTCTCGCTTCTCCGCCGTATTTGGTTTCCTAGGCAACACTCAAACGGTTTTGAATTTCTATTCTTTATTTCATCTACCCTACTGTCTTCTTCCCCTCTCGTCGTCCTCCTCCTCTACCTCCTTTTTCCCACCATGCTGCTTATTGTTCTTTCCCTCCATCCCTCCTTTTCTCTCTCCAGTAATTATCCACGTTCCTCTATTTCATGTTTCTCTTCTACTCCTCTCGTAAAACTCCCTCTTCCTCCTTTTTCCCTTTCCTCTCTGCCCTTCCCCCCCCCCCTTATTATTTTGGTCTCCTTTCTTTTCATTCCTTTTTCTTCCTTCATCACTCTTCCTTTATTCGCCTTGGTCAATTGCCTTTTATGTATACTCGTGCTCAATAACAAGTACAGCCACACGCACAGGACTTCAAGCCGCATTTGCTTGTTGCATAAGACAGTAGTTGCCTCGGTACCGACAGTGCCTCGTATTCTACAATGACAAACTCTTGGTTCCAAATTTCTGAGGAAACTAGTTTAGTGTGTGTGTGTGTCATTACACACACACACACACACACACACACACACACACACACACACACACACACACACACACACACACACACACACACACACACACACACACATATATATATATATATATATATATATATATATATATATATATATACACACTTACATATTATACATATCAACATAGCTGTGACACTATCGCGCACACAAACTTCCTGTGGTCGCCACACAGACCCTAACATTTCCCAAGATATCCCCACACCCTCCCACCTACGCACACATACTTGTGAACCAGACATCAAACTACATTTTTATGTACACACAAAATCCTCCCAGCACAACAACGGATAAAACAGCGAATTAAAATGCAGATTGTATTAAATAAGGTATGCAGGTTGCAGATGCAACACGGGCCGCGTATGCATGGCGGGTCATACACTGATATATGACCTATGAATATATGTATAATAAATTGAAATTTTGCATTAGGTAAAAAGCATTTACAGTATGAATAATTGTCTGCTAAATGGCGGAATTAAATGTGCGATTTTCACCCAGGGGTTAGTGTATATGCGGGTCACTGTGATGTAAATAATACGAATAGCAGTGTTTTGTGTGTTGGGGGGGGGTCATTGGCCGCTACCATTTGTCAAAAACACTTGTCGATAGACACTTGTCCTGTTGTGTGTTGGGTAGTGTGCGTACTACTCTAAATGTACTCACATATGTGGTTGCAGGGGTTGATTCATAGCTCCTGGTCCCGCCTCTTCTCTGGTCGTTACTAGGTCCACTCTCTCTTGGCTCCAAGAGCCTTATCATACCTCTTCTTAAAGCTGTGTATGAATCCTGCCACTGTTTTTTTTCACTTTCCAGAGTGTTCCACTTCCTGACAACTCTAAAGCTGAAAAAAATACTTCCTAACATCCTTATGAATCATCTGAGTTTTTAACTTCCCTTGTTCATGTGTCCCATCTCTGAAAAATTGTGGCTCTGTTCATACTGCCAATTCCTCTCCGTATTTCATACGTCGTTATCATATCCCTTATGTCTTCCAGTGTCATCATGTTGAATGTGTGTGTGTGACCCTTCACAGATAAGTAAAGGCACTGCTACATTAAATGAATCGATTTAGTGGGGAAAGATGTATAATACGCCCTATTTGTAAAACTCGTAGGGATTTGTGAAACTGAAGTATATAGACCATTTTCGAGAAGGGCGCCAGCCAGGTATGTGTCAGGCCACCCTCGTGATTAACGTCAGTATATCACTGTGGCTAAGAACGTCAAATGGGTGGGTCTCCGTTTTGTTGTCCGCAGTTTAGGTTTTTATCAGGTGTTATTACATTTACTGGCGGTATGGTATGTTATAATTGGTTATATTTTCTTTATACATATATGAAAATTTAGCTTAACTAAACCTAACCTATATAAAGTATATGGAAAGTTTTGCATTAAAGCATATGTAAATTATGAACTTTATATTCAGTCCGGGCTGCATATGACCGCCACTCTCTTCACGCAGTAATATTATACAATAATAAATCGTAGAACATGCGAGTTTCTCATAAAAAAAAAATTGGGATCGCGCTGAGAAAATGGGAATTATACGGCTAGCTGGTACTCTGCTGTACACACTCGTCTGTTAACTACCCCTTTGTACAAGAAGTTTATTCAGGTACACACAAATACGGTTACATAGCAGCATATGTGTAGATAAATAGCAGCACATGTGTAGATACATAGCAGCACATGTGTAGATACATAGCAGCACATGTGTAGATACATAGCAGCACATGTGTAGATTACCTAGGATAACCCAAAAAAAGTCATACAATACAATATATTTTATTTCTTTTCTTCAGTTTACAAAATGTAGTTTATATGTAATAAAATATTGTTAAGCACAAAAGAAAGCCACTAATATGAGGTGCATTACTACAATAGTACATAGTACTTACCTGCAGTTTTATTGTAAATTTATAAGTATGGTGGGGTAGGCCTTTGGTCATACACCCCTCAAGGAAGGTTCCTTGATGTTGGTGAGGGGCTCTTGATTTAGGGAATTGGATCTGTGCTCCAGTTCCCCGAATTAAGCCTGAATGCCTTCCACATCCCCCCCCCCCAGGCGCTGTATAATCCTCCGGGTTTAGCGCTTCCCCCTTGATTATAATAATAATTTGGTCATACACATTTTTCCGGGACGGAAAACCATTAACATTTATTTTATTAATAACAACCATGTTATTTATTGCACCGGAAAAAATAGTTATGCTGTGGAAATTGTATATTTAGGTGATAAGAGGCGAAATAAGAATATAATTTTTTATGAAAATTCTTTGTTAAGTAGGTTGTGGCATGGAGACAGCTGTTTTAAAGAAATAGGAAAGAGATTTTATCTTGATTAAAAAACTTATTAACCTAACCTAGACAAGCTAGTAAGTGTCGATTAGATTAGTTCAGTATCATCTTTACGATCATCAGCATTTCATCTTCGTCGTATTCTTATTCTTCTTAGTGGTCGTCTTTAGCTTCGCTTTAGCTGGAAATATTAATATATGTTAACCTAACCTAATGTAGCCTAACCTGGGCCAGCCTAACAGAGCATAATATTACAGTTGTACTCATATTTCAAGCACGGAAACACGGCAGTGTGAAACTGTGGCTGTCCGGATAAGACAACACATTGTTACAAGAAATAAATGTTGCTTGGAGTTTTTGTTTTGACAATGATCATATAATGTAAAAAATATAGAAGATAATATTCATTGCAGATACACCAAACCATGTTTTATCTCAGTGTATATACACTAGGAGTGGTGCATCTCAGTGTATATACACTAGGAGTGGTGCAGCTCAGTGTATAGGCACCAGGAGTGGTGCAGCTCAGTGTATAGGCACCAGGAGTGGTGTATCTCAGTGTATAGGCACCAGGAGTGGTGTATCTCAGTGTATAGGCACCAGGAGTGGTGTATCTCAGTGTATAGGCACCAGGAGTGGTGTATCTCAGTGTATAGGCACCAGGAGTGGTGTATCTCAGTGTATAGGCACCAGGAGTGGTGTATCTCAGTGTATAGGCACCAGGAGTGGTGTATCTCAGTGTATAGGCACCAGGAGTGGTGTATCTCAGTGTATAGGCACCAGGAGTGGTGTATCTCAGTGTATAGGCACCAGGAGTGGTGTATCTCAGTGTATAGGCACCAGGAGTGGTGTATCTCAGTGTATAGGCACCAGGAGTGGTGTATCTCAGTGTATAGGCACCAGGAGTGGTGTATCTCAGTGTATAGGCACCAGGAGTGGTGTATCTCAGTGTATAGGCACCAGGAGTGGTGTATCTCAGTGTATAGGCACCAGGAGTGGTGTATCTCAGTGTATAGGCACCAGGAGTGGTGTATCTCAGTGTATAGGCACCAGGAGTGGTGTATCTCAGTGTATAGGCACCAGGAGTGGTGTATCTCAGTGTATAGGCACCAGGAGTGGTGTATCTCAGTGTATAGGCACCAGGAGTGGTGTATCTCAGTGTATAGGCACCAGGAGTGGTGTATCTCAGTGTATAGGCACCAGGAGTGGTGTATCTCAGTGTATAGGCACCAGGAGTGGTGTATCTCAGTGTATAGGCACCAGGAGTGGTGTATCTCAGTGTATAGGCACCAGGAGTGGTGTATCTCAGTGTATAGGCACCAGGAGTGGTGTATCTCAGTGTATAGGCACCAGGAGTGGTGTATCTCAGTGTATAGGCACCAGGAGTGGTGTATCTCAGTGTATAGGCACCAGGAGTGGTGTATCTCAGTGTATATACACTAGGAGTGGTGTATCTCAGTGTATATACACTAGGAGTGGTGCAGCTCAGTGTATAGGCACCAGGAGTGGTGTATCTCAGTGTATATACACTAGGAGTGGTGTATCTCAGTGTATATACACTAGGAGTGGTGCAGCTCAGTGTATAGGCACCAGGAGTGGTGCAGCTCAGTGTATATACACTAGGAGTGGTGTATCTCAGTGTATATACACTAGGAGTGGTGCAGCTCAGTGTATATACACTAGGAGTGGTGTATCTCAGTGTATATACACTAGGAGTGGTGTATCTCAGTGTATATACACTAGGAGTGGTGTATCTCAGTGTATATACACTAGGAGTGGTGTATCTCAGTGTATATACACTAGGAGTGGTGTATCTCAGTGTATATACACTAGGAGTGGTGCAGCTCAGTGTATAGGCACCAGGAGTGGTGTATCTCAGTGTATAGGCACCAGGAGTGGTGCAGCTCAGTGTATAGGCACCAGGAGTGGTGCAGCTCAGTGTATAGGCACCAGGAGTGGTGCAGCTCAGTGTATAGGCACCAGGAGTGGTGCAGCTCAGTGTATAGGCACCAGGAGTGGTGCAGCTCAGTGTATAGGCACCAGGAGTGGTGTATCTCAGTGTATAGGCACCAGGAGTGGTGCAGCTCAGTGTATAGGCACCAGGAGTGGTGCAGCTCAGTGTATAGGCACCAGGAGTGGTGCAGCTCAGTGTATAGGCACCAGGAGTGGTGCAGCTCAGTGTATAGGCACCAGGAGTGGTGTATCTCAGTGTATAGGCACCAGGAGTGGTGTATCTCAGTGTATAGGCACCAGGAGTGGTGTATCTCAGTGTATAGGCACCAGGAGTGGTGTATCTCAGTGTATAGGCACCAGGAGTGGTGCAGCTCAGTGTATAGGCACCAGGAGTGGTGTATCTCAGTGTATAGGCACCAGGAGTGGTGCAGCTCAGTGTATAGGCACCAGGAGTGGTGCAGCTCAGTGTATAGGCACCAGGAGTGGTGCAGCTCAGTGTATAGGCACCAGGAGTGGTGCAGCTCAGTGTATAGGCACCAGGAGTGGTGCAGCTCAGTGTATAGGCACCAGGAGTGGTGCAGCTCAGTGTATAGGCACCAGGAGTGGTGCAGCTCAGTGTATAGGCACCAGGAGTGGTGCAGCTCAGTGTATACACACCGGGAGGTGTACCTTACCTACTTACTTACCTTTCAGTGTACTTATGCAGTGGGTAAATATTCTGTTAGTGGGTTGGATTTGTGAAGAACCTGCTCAGTATGGGCCAATAGGCCTACTCTAGTGTTCCTCCTTTCTTATGTTCTTATGTTCTTAAGCCAGTGGAAGGCCTCCGTCAGACGACCAAAAGCTCCAACTGAGAGTCATCATATGACTAAGACCCTCGTCAGGAAACACATGTCCTGTTTTCTGACAAACCTTATACCTACCTCAGTGTATATGCACTGGAAGGTGTATATCTGTTTGTATATACAGAGAAAGGTGTGCATCCCTACGTATGAAGTATATAAACTGAGCGGTTAGTTAGTTACCAGTTGTGAAAGGCACTTGTCGATAGATATTTTTTTGTGTGTGTGTGTGTGTGTGTTTGTGTGTGTACATACACCGAGAGTTATGCATCTTTCAGAGTGTATATATAGCGTGAGTTTACTTTAAGTCTTATCTTAGGGATTAAGGTACACTGAACTGTTAGGTGATAGTCTTAAAATGAACTTCTTGAAGTCCTAATGACCCTCGTACAGCTCAAATGACCCTAATGTAGTCTTAATGACTTTTGTTACGCACTAATCACTTTCGCGTAGTCTTAATGTCTCACGCTTAGCTTTAATGACCCTTGTGTAGTCTTAATAACCTTCGTGTACTCTTAATTACCCTCTTGTAGTCCTAATGACCCTCGGATAGTCGATAGGCTTTATTTGAACGTAATTAACCAACTAATCAAAAAGTTTACACCTTAGAAACAACGGTGAAAAATACTATAACAGACGAAACCTTATGAAAAACTAACTATACAATCTGAACTACACAATCTGAACTATACAATCTGAAATACACAATCTGAACTATACAATCTGAACTATACAATCTGAACTACACAATCTGAACTATACAATCTGAACTACACAATCTGAACTATACAATCTGAACTACACAATCTGAACTATACAATCTGAACTATACAATCTGAACTACACAATCTGAACTACACAATCTGAACTATACAATCTGAACTATACAATCTGAACTATACAATCTGAACTATACAATCTGAACTATGCAATCTGAAGTATACAATCTGAACTATACAATCTGAACTATACAATCTGAACTATACAATCTGAACTATGCAATTTGAGCTATACAATCTGAACTATACAATCTGAACTATACAATCTGAACTATACAATCTGAACTATGCAATCTGAAGTATACAATCTGAACTATACAATCTGAACTATACAATCTGAACTATACAATCTGAACTATGCAATTTGGGCTATACAATCTGAACTATACAATCTGAACTATACAATCTGAACTATGCAAACTGAAGTATAGAATCTGAAGTATACAATCTGAAGTATACAATCTGAAGTATACATTCTGAAGTATACATTCTGAAGTATGCAACAATGCCAAACATACATGCCAGACATACATGAAAGTTGAAATAAAGTGAAAAACAAACACACTAGATGCAAGACGAAACAAAGTTAAACAGAAACATTACACAATGAATTACGAAGTCAGGTGAAAATGAACACTCTGAACTGGAAGACGAAACAATGTGGGAAACAAACCACATCCAACCTCTGATGTATCAAATGTCACCATTAGGACTAGAGAGAGAGAAAGAGAGAGAGAACGAATGAATGTGGAGTCAAATAGAGGGAGAGGGTGTGGAGGGAGAAAAAGAACAGGGAGAGTGTGTAGTGAAAGTGAGATAGAGGAAGTGGAGAAAGAGTGTGGGTAAAGAAAGGGAGTGTGGAGTTAGAGGTAAGATAAAGAATGGAGAGGTGATGTAGACAGCCAGTCTAACAAACACAACGTCCATTTTCGCACCAGTTACAGGTCGTTGATTTCTGCTTGACCCCATACTTTCGGAGTTTTTCTTTTGTTCCAGGTTAGGTTGGGTTAACCTAAATTAACTTATATTTAACTACAGCAGTTTAGGTTTTATGGTAGGCTAGTGTAAGGGGTGGATGAACTCCCATAGCAGGGGATGCTGCATATAAATGCTGTTGCCACACACACACACACACACACACACACACACACACACACACACACACATATATATATATATATATATATATATATATATATATATATATATATATATATATATATATATATATATATATGGTATAAACCTTGGTAATAAATACCGACAAGTTGGTTTAGAAAGACACGTAAGCAAACACTATAACATATTTATTAGAAAACGTTTCGGTCCTGGGACCTTGATCACTTCTAACATACAGAGGTAGAAAGACATTATATATAGGCGGAGAGTGAGGTGTGACGCACGTGACCTGAGGAATGTCATAAGAACATAAGAATGGAGGAACACTGTAGAAGGCCTACTGGCCCATGCGAGGCAGGTCCTTATCAAAACAACCTCTGCCTATGATGAGGACGGGTAGACGATGAAATCATGTGACTCCTGTGTTGTTGGGTTGGTGCTGCTTAAGTATCATGTATGCCAATGTTTTTGAAATTTTGTAGTTTCCAGTGTTGCGTTCTACAGTGTCGGTGACGGCGATTAGTGAGGCTTCTAGGCACCGTCGGCGTCTGAGGTCTGGTTCGGTGAGAACAAGTTGTGCCTCATTCCAGTTCATCAAATGCCCCGTGGAGTCTCTGTGGAGGACACATGCGTACCTTACATCGTCTCTGTTAGAGGCATTTCGATGTTCATTCAGGCGGACTGCAAGATCTCTGCCTGTCTCGCCTACATATTTCTTGGGACAGAACCCACAGGGGATAGAGTAGACGCCTGCTGTTGAAGTTAGAGGTGTGGGGCTGCGTTTCGTAGTGAGGTCTTTGATAGATGATGTGTTTATTGTGGAAACGTTGATGTTACTCATAGCAAGTGCCCTGCGAGTATTCGTGGCAACATCGCCACATGGGAGTACTATGAACTGTTTTGGGGGCTGTTCCATGGGCGGTTTGTTGAGGATAGCTTGTGCCTTTAGTCTGCAATCTCCGATGAAGAAAGATGGGAACTGAAGACGTGTAAAGGCTTGTGTTATGTAAGTGCATTCTTCTTCTAGAAAACAAGGGCTGGAGATGCGAAGAGCTCTCAAGAAGAAGCCAATGAGGACTCCCCTCTTAGTGCGGGTGTCTTGGTGTGAATAAAAGTGTATAAGATCGTCCTTGTTGGTAGGTTTTCTATACACTTTGAAGAGAAGTTTGTCACTGTCGGGAGATCTGCACAGTAGAACGTCGAGGAAAGGAAGTTTGCCATCATTTTCGAGTTCAAGTGTAAACTTTATTGATGGTTCAACTGCATTGATCTTGTTGAGAAGGGCCTGGATATTGAGACGTCTCGGATAGAAAACCAATATATCATCAACGTAGCCAGGTAACGGTGTTGGGAATGAGGGTGCTGAATTTCTCTGTCTCCAGGTTTTCCATGAAGAGGTTGGCAAGCACAGCACTGAGCGGGCTGCCCATTGCCATCCCAAAGCATTGTTTGTAACAGTTGTCCTGATACTTGAAGAAGTTGAAATTAACACAAAGTTCCACTAGATTGATGAAATCTAGAAGAGGTAAAGGGAGGTCGTGGTTTTCAGTGAGCCACAGAGACTCCACGGGGCATTTGATGAACTGGAATGAGGCACAACTTGTTCTCACCGAACCAGACCTCAGACGCCGACGGTGCCTAGAAGCCTCACTAATCGCCGTCACCGACACTGTAGAACGCAACACTGGAAACTACAAAATTTCAAAAACATTGGCATACATGATACTTAAGCAGCACCAACCCAACAACACAGGAGTCACATGATTTCATCGTCTACCCGTCCTCATCATAGGCAGAGGTTGTTTTGATAAGGACCTGCCTCGCATGGGCCAGTAGGCCTTCTACAGTGTTCCTCCATTCTTATGTTCTTATGACATTCCTCAGGTCACACGTGCGTCACACCTCACTCTCCGCCTATATATAATGTCTTTCTACCTCTGTATGTTAGAAGTGATCAAGGTCCCAGGACCGAAACGTTTTCTAATAAATATGTTATAGTGTTTGCTTACGTGTCTTTCTAAACCATATATATATATATATATATATATATATATATATATATATATATATATATATATATATATATTTATATATATACATTCTACACAAGTATTACACCATTAACACATTCGTATACTACGTCAGTGTTCAGTGGTCAGTCGTCACGTGAGGTCACAGACCCTGAGCTGCTTTGGGGATTAGCGTGGACGGTTACAAAGCATGGCTTGCTTCTGCAGTGTTTTAAAAACTGAGGTTGGAGAGTTGAAGGAGGAGGTCTTGCTTCTCCAGGAGGAGATTAGGAGGCTGAAGGTCCACCTCAATGGGCCTGGGAGAGAGTGTGAGGTGGTTGGAGATGTGGGGAATGAGGCTTCTAGCAGTGAGGTGCAGTCTGTCTCTCACTGTGAGGAGGCTGTAGGTGGGGAGGTAGCAACGGCTACCAGCAGTGAGGTGCAGCCCAGCACCTGCTACAAGTGGCGAGTTGTTCACAGTAATGGGAGGCGCATCAGAGTAAGGAAAGTTAAGAGTGAAGATCTGAAGGTAGGAAATCGCTTCTCTGTTCTCCAGGATGAATGTACTTCAGTGGCCAGTGAAGGTAAGGGTACTACTGCCCCTGCTAATGAAGGTAAGCGCATTCTTGTGGTTGGTGACTCTCAGGTAAGATATGTTGACCGTGCTTTTTGTAATAGGAATAAGAAGATGAGAGATAGAGTGTGCTTCCCTGGAGCTGGTGTTGGGGACATTGTCAACAGACTGGATAATATCATGTCAGGTAATGGGAACAAGCCCATTATCTGTCTCAGTGCTGGTGGAAATGATATTGGGAAGGGTAGGAGAGAAGAGCTGCTAGATAAGTACAGGTCAGCTATAGATTTCATTAAGTCTAAGGGAGGGATCCCAATCATATGTAGCATCTTGCCTAGAAGGGGAGTAGGAAATGAATGGTTGTCTAGGGCAATTGGTGTAAATTGCTGGCTAGACAGATACTGCAAGGAGCTTGCAATCCCATTCATTGACAACTGGAACAACTTTTATGGCAAACATGATATGTATGCAAGGGATGGGGTTCATCTCTCTGGGGCAGGGGTGGTAGCACTTGCAGACTCGATTGAGAAGGCCATTGGTGAAATGCCTATGATTTTAAACTGATGGAAGATAGAGGTATGGGTGTGTGTGGGAAACAAGCAGGTTGCAACACTAGGGTTGGAAACATTAAATGTATAAAAGGCATTCAGCATGAAGTTATAAATAAAGACAATAGAACAGGTCAGCAAACAAAGGGGGACAGCAGAGGGCAGCAAGGGACTAGCTCCCTTAAGGTTTACTATACTAATAGCAGGAGTGTTAGAAATAAGATAGATGAGCTAAGATTAATTGCAAGTGCAGGAAACATAGATATTATTGCTATAACAGAGACCTGGCTCAATCTGAAAGATAGAGAGATGCCCTCTGAATGTCACATACAAGGCTATAAATTATTCCACACTGACAGGGTCAACAGGAAAGGTGGTGGAGTAGCGATGTATGTCAGAGACAATTTAAATTGTTGTGTTAGACAAGATATTAAATTAGA
>NC_091357.1:10194138-10196638 GCF_038502225.1 Cherax quadricarinatus
CCAGTTATTCCTTTAGCACGTATTTTATGGGCTATTACGCCATGATCGCATTTGTCAAATGCTTTTGCAAAGTCTGTGTATATTACATCTGCATTCTGATTTTCTTCCAGTGCATCCAAGGCCATGTCATAGTGACATAGGTGGACAAAGACTACAGACCTCACTCAGGGAGAAAGACCTTGGGGTGACCATAACACCGAGCACGTCACCGGAGGCACACAACAACCAAATAACTGCTGCAGCACACGGGCGCCTGGCAAACCTGAGAACAGCGTTCCGATACCTTAATAAGGAATCGTTCAAGACACTGTACACTGTGTATGTTAGGCCCATACTGGAGTATGCAGCACCAGTCTGGAATCCACACCTGGTCAAGCACGTCAAGAAGTTAGAGAAAGTACAAAGGTTTGCAACAAGGCTAGTCCCAGAGCTCAGGGGAATGTCGTACGAGGAAAGGTTGAGGGAAATCGGACTGACGACACTGGAGGACAGACGGGTCAGGGGAGACATGATAACGACATACAAGATACTGCGGGGAATAGACAAGGTGGACAGAGATAGGATGTTCCAGAGAGGGGACACAGAAACAAGGGGTCACAACTGGAAGCTGAAGACTCAGACGAGTCACAGGGACGTTAGGAAGTATTTCTTCAGTCATAGAGTCGTCAGGAAGTGGAATAGCCTAGCAGGTGAAGTAGTGGAGGCAGGAACCATACATAGTTTTAAGAAGAGGTATGACAAAGCTCAGGAAGCAGAGAGGGAGAGGGCCTAGTAGCGATCAGTGAAGAGGCGGGGCCAGGAGCTGAGTCTCGACCCCTGCAACCACAATTAGGTGAGTACACACACACACACACACACACACACACACACACGAACTGAAAAATTGAAATTACCCCACAACCACAGCGGAAGTAAGATGAAGTAAAGGATCAAGTGCTAAGACTGAAAACGAGAAAAATATATTGTCAGAAAAGATAACGAACGTTTGCGAGAAACTTGTCTAAAAAAAAGAAAGCATGTTGTTACTAAGGCAATGTAAGTGGTAGTGAAGTAGTGTTGGGCTGCTTCTCACACTGACTACGGTTCCGGTCACTGTACAGTCTTCTCTTTAATCTTTAGTATTGTTCAGGATATAATAACAGAAGTAGAAATGAAAAGTTGAAGACGCGTAGAACTAGTACTCATCAGAATCATATAGAAATCAGTAGAAGCTATCCCAAAGAAAAACAGAACTCAAAAACTATAGAATCAGACAAGATATCACACTTGATTAAGGCTTGCACTGATAATCCATAAACACCAAAAGCAGGAAGTCTGCCAGACACCTGGAAGATGACCAAGATGTGATGGAAGGAGACAATCAAGCAGATATTAAACTACAGATCTGTGTCGATGACAAGCATCACACGTAGAAGCATAAAACAAAAACTAGAACACCTTGAAAACATGAACTTCGTACACCAACACAGGATCAGCAACTGTAATTCATGTGTTGTAAACCTGATAGAAACATATCCCTGGCTGATGGAAATTACCCAAAAAATAAAAGGTGGACAGCTTGAATTTTCCTTAATTTAAATACTGTATTTCTTATTAGACCATAACATAGAGAGAAGTTTATGCCTGAAAACATGGGCAATGTATGACCATGAAAAAAAAAGAATACCCGAGGACAGAAAGCAAAGTCACGGAGAGACACGAAGCATCAGTCTGGGTGAGAATGGAGTCCCCTAAGGTTCAGTCTCAGGTCTCATTATACTTGACGATATCCTCATCATCTTACTGAAGTCTCCAGCTCCGGCTGGCAGATTTCAACACTGTATGATCTCTATCCCGTGTGATGGAATATGACAGGGAAACCATAGCTCTAGTTTCCGATATGTAACTGTTATATGGAATAGGGCAACAGCACAGTGCTGATGTATCCAATTTTGCTGAATAAGCAAAAGGTCTGACAATGTTCCTCAATGAACTAACAGTTCAAAAATACTGAGGAAATAATAACTTGAGGAAGAGTGGAAGAATATAAAAATGTGGTTATCAGAACTCGTTTTCAGTACAAGTAACATTATGAAAACTGGCACAAGGACGTAGCAAGAAAGAACTAACAGTATCATGAAATGAAAAAGATCTTGGAATGCATGTCATGTGTAACTTTTATCCTAAACACACAAATACAAAAGCATCAGAAGAATAGGCCAACCTAGCATATTTAAGAATGATCTTGAAAAAAATAATAGAATCGTTCGAAACACTAATAAATCTCCAAGGTATTACCGAGCCTCATGCATGTAGCTTCAGTGTAGATCTCCTGTCAAGAAAAAAAAATAGAAGGAAACTAAAGAAGGAACAAATGTTCACCAGACTGGTTCAAGAAATACAGAACAAAAGATATTAAGAACTTTTGAGATGGCATTGATATTAATTTCAAAAGTGATCTGGATGATGATGTAGTTGAGGTGGACTTGGTAAGTAGCTTCTGATACTGATACTATAAGGA
>NC_091357.1:10201638-10244138 GCF_038502225.1 Cherax quadricarinatus
ATGTCTAGAACGTATACAGAGACGTGTATTTCGTAGTGTATAACTAGCAAGTGGTGTGTATCTCGCCAAAGTGTGGTTGCAGGGATCGAGTCATAGCTCCATCGTCACTAGAGCCACGCCCGTCATTAGTTCTATTCCCATCGTCACTAGAGCCACGCCCGTCATTAGTTCTATTCCCATCGTCACTAGAGCCACGTCCGTCATTAGTTCTATTCCCATCGTCACTAGAGCCACGCCCGTCATTAGTTCTATTCCCATCGTCACTAGAGCCACGCCCGTCATTAGTTCTATTCCCATCGTCACTAGAGCCACGCCCGTCATTAGTTCTATTCCCATCGTCACTAGAGTCACACCCATCATCACTAATCACTTCCATCGTCACTTGAGCCACGCCCATCATCAGATCCACTCCCATCGTCACTGGAGCCACGCCCATCATCAATAGAGCCACGTCAACCACCACTACCATCACCACTGGAGACACGCCCACAAGAACCACAGCCACCCTTACCAAAACCACGCCCACTCAACCCAGACATCCCCTAGCACCCCTCGCTGGCCAGGACACAGCACCTAGTGCTGCATTATGAGACGCTTTAATACATCTCTTCAGTATGTACTTTGAGGGTTGACAACACACGATGATGGGTGGACTATCAAGTCGCTGAACGACGTTGTTAGCGCCTCGTTACCTACCTTGTTTGTGGACATTGCTGCTGCCTTTGTATTGATCGCTGAGTGAGGGTAAAGGGAGGGGATGAATCGGGAGGTTTGGGATGGGAGGAGAGGGGAGGGCTGTTCCCTGCCACATGGTCTGTTCGGTCCTCCCCTTATCCCCTCCATTCCCTAACCCCCTTATCTTCTGCAACAGGTTGTCCTCTCTCTCTCTCTCTCTCTCTCTCTCTCTCTCTCTCTCTCTCTCTCTCTCTGTCTCTTTTTTTTTTTTTACACAGGGTTTGACAAGGTTAAGGATTCCTAGCTTTATTGACAAGCTATTTACAGGTTAAGGATTCCTAACTTTATTGGCAAGCTAAGAGCTGTTACCTACATCAGCTCAATTGAAAGCATTTTTATTGTTATGAGACATACAAGTAGGGAACAGCCTGAAGTTGGAGCCATCTGTGGGCCAGCATTTTCATTTGATCAACTGACTTTCTCTCTCTCTCTCTCTCTCTCTCTCTCTCTCTCTCTCTCTCTCTCTCTCTCTCTCTCTCTCTCTCTCTCTCTCTCTCTCTCTCTCTCTCTCTCCTCACTTTCCATCATATACTCTTTCAAGGAGTGCTTTGACGCCTCTGAAGGCTCTTGATTCAAGGAACTATAGATATTCTCCACTTCTATACAGACCTGATTGCATTCTATTATCCATATGTTGTATGGCCCTATAAGGGTTAGCGCTCTCTCATGGATGAATAATCAAACTCACACATAAAATAATAGTAGTAACAGTAGTAGTAGTAGTAGTAGTAGTAGTAGTAGTAATAATAATAATAATAATAATAATAATAATAATAATAATAATAATAATATAATTCATATTTCAAGTGCATGGACGAGGAGACAAGGAACATCAGTACATTCTGTACGGTAATTAGAAATTCCTGTGCTATTTTGGCCACTTTTGATCTATCTTTCAAATGGTAATTTTACAATATCATGAAAGCAAGGAATGTGAAGGAATTATGTTTTCTAGCGAACTCACACAACACCACCGTACCATAGAATGTAGAGTATACCAAACTCTCTACACCTGACACTGCCTCATCCAAAGAGTTGATGCTGATTTGATAAAACTACACAGAGCGAAACATCGTCCCCATAAAACCTTATGTTGTACCTTATGTCTGTCTTTAAGGATGTTTAAATCGAGTATATTTTCCAAACGCGTTACTTAGACTACAGTTGAGTGTTCACAGATGTGGATTTTAACAAGATCAGGTTAACGAGAGTTTGTACATTAGATGGCCCTAGTGGGTACAGAGGCGGTTTTTATAGTAAATCCTTATATTCAGTATAGTGTGAAATATGAGGGTAAATTGAGAGAGATATTGTATTGAATAAAGAGGTGTTACCTCTAAGCCGCCTAATTACAATAACCATACTCTGAACATTTTGTATATAAGGAAAACGGCTTGGAAACATATATACTTATTGAAAATACAGAAGGCTCGAACGTGGTCAGTAAATTTACAGGTCAAGCGCTTTACTGCTTCGGCCACCGGACTTCTGATAGAGAAGGATCGGAAGCAGTACTTCTGTACATTTGTAGATGAATGGTTCAGAGAACCGACATGTTGATAAATTAGACACAAGTGCAACTCTTGGGTATCTTTATTGATGAAACGTTTCGCCACACAGTGGCTTCATCAGTCCATACAAAGGAGAATCTTGAAGAACAGGAGGAGAATGAGGTAATCAGTCCCTCAACCTTGAGTCGATGTGGTCAGTCCATCAATCTTGAATAGAATACGGCATACGTGCTGAGAAGGAGCTTATAAACCGTTGGCAGGAGAGGTGCAGCAGTCATAGGTCGTGTAACATTTGTTCAATGTTGAAGTAGGTCGTGCCCAAGAATTGAGGACTGATTACCTCATTCTCCTCCTGTTCTTCAAGATTCTCCTTTGTATGGACTGATGAAGCCACTGTGTGGCGAAACGTTTCCTCAATAAAGATACCCAAGAGTTGCACTTGTGTCTAATTTATCAACATGTCGGTTCTCTGAACCATTCATCTACAAATCTGTCAGACACTGCAACTTCTTGGGATCTTAATACTTGGGAATTCTTCGCTTGCCTAATTCTTGGGCACGACCTACTTCAACAATGAACAAATGTTACACGACCTATGACTGCTGCACCTCTCCTGCCAACGGTTTATAAGCTCCTTCTCAGCACGTATGCCGTATTCTATTCAAGATTGATGGATTGACCACATCGACTCAAGGTTGAGGGACTGATTACCTCATTCTCCTCCTGTTCTTCAAGATTCTCCTTTGTATGGACTGATGAAGCCACTGTGTGGCGAAACGTTTCCTCAATAAAGATACCCAAGAGTTGCACTTGTGTCTAATTTATCAACTTCTGTACATACACAAATAACCCGCACATAAAAGAGAGAAGCTTACGACGACGTTTCGGTCCGACTTGGACCATTTACAAAGTCACACTAACCAGAAGTGGAGCAGGACAGCTATATATAGGCAGGAAGAGGTGGTGGTGGTAATAGTAGTAGTAGTAGTAGTAGTAGTAGTAGTAGTAGTAGTAGTAGTAGTAGTAGTGGTAGTAGAGGTAGTAGTATAACCCAACTGTCCTCTTCCCCCACAGTCCAGCTTTACCAGTAAATCTATTCTCGCCTCTTTCAAAGACGCTTCCTCTGACTTTAGTAATTGCATGATACTGTCTTAAAATAAATATCTAATAGAAATGGATGACTTGTAATGTAGCATACTGTAGCATACAGATACTTGTAATGTAGCATACTGTAGCATACAGATACTTGTAATGTAGCATACTGTAGCATACAGATACTTGTAATGTAGCATACTGTAGCATACAGATACTTGTAATGTAGCATACTGTAGCATACAGAAACTTGTAATGTAGCATACTGTAGCATACAGATACTTGTAATGTAGCATACTGTAGCAAACAGATACTTGTAATGTAGCATACAGATACTTGTAATGTAGCATACTGTAGCATACAGATACTTGTAATGTAGCATACTGTAGCATACAGATACTTGCAGTGTAGCATACTGTAGCATACAGATACTTGTAATGTAGCATACTGTAGCATACAGATACTTGTAATGTAGCATACTGTAGCATACAGATACTTGTAATGTAGCATACTGTAGCATACAGATACTTCTAATGTAGCATACTGTAGCATACAGATACTTGTAATGTAGCATACAGATATTTGTAATGTAGCATACTGTAGCATACAGAAACTTGTAATGTAGCATACTGTAGCATACAGATACTTGTAATGTAGCATACTGTAGCATACAGATACTTGTAATGTAGCAGACTGTAGCATACAGATACTTGTAATGTAGCATACTGTAGCATACAGATACTTGTAATGTAGCATACTGTAGCATACAGATACTTGTAATGTAGCATACTGTAGCATACAGATACTTGTAATGTAGCATACTGTAGCATACAGATACTTGTAATGTAGCATACTGTAGCATACAGATACTTGTAATGTAGCATACTGTAGCATACGGATACTTGTAATGTAGCATACAGATACTTGTAATGTAGCATACTGTAGCATACAGATACTTGTAATGTAGCATACTGTAGCATACAGATACTTGTAATGTAGCATACTGTAGCATACAGATACTTGTAATGTAGCATACTGTAGTATACAGATACTTGTAATGTAGCATACTGTAGCATACAGATACTTGTAATGTAGCATACTGTAGCATACAGATACTTGTAATGTAGCATACTGTAGCATACAGATACTTGTAATGTAGCATACTGTAGCATACAGATACTTGTAATGTAGCATACTGTAGCATACAGATACTTGTAATGTAGCATACTGTAGCATACAGATACTTGTAATGTAGCATACTGTAGCATACAGATACTTGTAATGTAGCATACTGTAGCATACAGATACTTGTAATGTAGCATACTGTAGCATACAGATACTTGCAATGTAGCATACTGTAGCATACAGATACTTGTAATGTAGCATACTGTAGCATACAGATACTTGTAATGTAGCATACTGTAGCATACAGATACTTGTAATGTAGCATACTGTAGCATACAGATACTTGTAATGTAGCATACTGTAGCATACAGATACTGTAGCATACAGATACTTGTAATGTAGCATACAGATACTTGTAATGTAGCATACTGTAGCATACAGATACTTGTAATGTAGCATACTGTAGCATACAGATACTTGTAATGTAGCATACTGTAGCATACAGATACTTGTAATGTAGCAGATACTGTAGCATACGCATACGGATACTTGTAATGTAGCATACTGTAGCATACAGATACTTGTAATGTAGCATACTGTAGCATACAGATGCTTGTAATGTAGCATACTGTAGCATACAGATACTTGTAATGTAGCATACTGTAGCATACGGATACTTGTAATGTAGCATACTGTAGCATACAGATACTTGTAATGTAGCATACTGTAGCATACAGATACTTGTAATGTAGCATACTGTAGCATACAGATACTTGTAATGTAGCATACAGATACTTGTAATGTAGCATACTGTAGCATACAGATACTTGTAATGTAGCATACTGTAGCATACAGATACTTGCAATGTAGCATACTGTAGCATACAGATACTTGTAATGTAGCATACTGTAGCATACAGATACTTGTAATGTAGCATACTGTAGCATACAGATACTTGTAATGTAGCATACTGTAGCATACAGATACTTGTAATGTAGCATACTGTAGCATACAGATACTTGTAATGTAGCATACTTTAGCATACAGATACTTGTAATGTAGCATACAGATACTTGTAATGTAGCATACTGTAGCATACAGATACTTGTAATGTAGCATACAGATACTTGTAATGTAGCATACTGTAGCATACAGATACTTGTAATGTAGCATACTGTAGCATACAGATGCTGGTAATGTAGCATACTGTAGCATACAGATACTTGTAATGTAGCGTACTGTAGCATACGGATACTTGTAATGTAGCATACTGTAGCATACAGATACTTGTAATGTAGCATACTGTAGCATACAGATACTTGTAATGTAGCATACTGTAGCATACAGATACTTGTAATGTAGCATACTGTAGCATACAGATACTTGTAATGTAGCATACTGTAGCATACAGATACTTGTAATGTAGCATACTGTAGCATACAGATGCTTGTAATGTAGCATACTGTAGCATACAGATACTTGTAATGTAGCATACAGATACTTGCAATGTAGCATGCTGTAGCATACAGATACTTGTAATGTAGCATACTGTAGCATACAGATACTTGCAATGTAGTATACTGTAGCATACAGATACTTGTAATGTAGCATACTGTAGCATACAGATACTTGTAATGTAGCATACTGTAGCATACAGATACTTGTAATGTAGCATACTGTAGCATACAGATACTTGTAATGTAGCATACTGTAGCATACAGATACTTGTAATGTAGCATACTGTAGCATACAGATACTTGTAATGTAGCATACTGTAGCATACAGATACTTGTAATGTACCATACTGTAGCATACAGATACTTGCAATGTAGCATACTGTAGCATACAGATACTTGTAGTGTAGCAGAGGAGCATACGGGAATAACATCTTGTAGGAGTGAGGAAGAGCCAGTTGTGAGTGTGGGGGAAGTTCGTGAGGCAGTAGGTAAAATGAAAGGGGGTAAGGCAGCCGGGATTGATGGGATAAAGATAGAAATGTTAAAAGCAGGTGGGGATATAGTTTTGGAGTGGTTGGTGCAATTATTTAATAAATGTATGGAAGAAGGTAAGGTACCTAGGGATTGGCAGAGAGCATGCATAGTTCCTTTGTATAAAGGCAAAGGGGATAAAAGAGAGTGCAAAAATTATAGGGGGATAAGTCTGTTGAGTGTACCTGGTAAAGTGTATGGTAGAGTTATAATTGAAAGAATTAAGAGTAAGACGGAGAATAGGATAGCAGATGAACAAGGAGGCTTTAGGAAAGGTAGGGGGTGTGTGGACCAGGTGTTTACAGTGAAACATATAAATGAACAGTATTTAGATAAGGCTAAAGAGGTCTTTGTGGCATTTATGGATTTGGAAAAGGCGTATGACAGGGTGGATAGGGGGGCAATGTGGCAGATGTTGCAAGTGTATGGTGTAGGAGGTAGGTTACTGAAAGCAGTGAAGAGTTTTTACGAGGATAGTGAGGCTCAAGTTAGAGTATGTAGGAAAGAGGGAAATTTTTTCCCAGTAAAAGTAGGCCTTAGACAAGGATGTGTGATGTCACCGTGGTTGTTTAATATATTTATAGATGGGGTTGTAAGAGAAGTAAATGCGAGGGTCTTGGCAAGAGGCGTGGAGTTAAAAGATAAAGAATCACACACAAAGTGGGAGTTGTCACAGCTGCTCTTTGCTGATGACACTGTGCTCTTGGGAGATTCTGAAGAGAAGTTGCAGAGATTGGTGGATGAATTTGGTAGGGTGTGCAAAAGAAGAAAATTAAAGGTGAATACAGGAAAGAGTAAGGTTATGAGGATAACAAAAAGATTAGGTGATGAAAGATTGAATATCAGATTGGAGGGAGAGAGTATGGAGGAGGTGAACGTATTCAGATATTTGGGAGTGGACGTGTCAGCAGATGGGTCTATGAAAGATGAGGTGAATCATAGAATTGATGAGGGAAAAAGAGTGAGTGGTGCACTTAGGAGTCTGTGGAGACAAAGAACTTTGTCCTTGGAGGCAAAGAGGGGAATGTATGAGAGTATAGTTTTACCAACGCTCTTATATGGGTGTGAAGCGTGGGTGATGAATGTTGCAGCGAGGAGAAGGCTGGAGGCAGTGGAGATGTCATGTCTGAGGGCAATGTGTGGTGTGAATATAATGCAGAGAATTCGTAGTTTGGAAGTTAGGAGGAGGTGCGGGATTACCAAAACTGTTGTCCAGAGGGCTGAGGAAGGGTTGTTGAGGTGGTTCGGACATGTAGAGAGAATGGAGCGAAACAGAATGACTTCAAGAGTGTATCAGTCTGTAGTGGAAGGAAGGCGGGGTAGGGGTCGGCCTAGGAAGGGTTGGAGGGAGGGGGTAAAGGAGGTTTTGTGTGCGAGGGGCTTGGACTTCCAGCAGGCATGCGTGAGCGTGTTTGATAGGAGTGAATGGAGACAAATGGTTTTTAATACTTGACGTGCTGTTGGAGTGTGAGCAAAGTAACATTTATGAAGGGATTCAGGGAAACCGGCAGGCCGGACTTGAGTCCTGGAGATGGGAAGTACAGTGCCTGCACTCTGAAGGAGGGGTGTTAATGTTGCAGTTTAAATACTGTAGTGTAAAGCACCCTTCTGGCAAGACAGTGATGGAGTGAATGATGGTGAAAGTTTTTCTTTTTCGGGCCACCCTGCCTTGGTGGGAATCGGCCGGTGTGATAATAAAAAATATATATATATATATATATATATATATATATATATATATATATATATATATATATATATTTATATTTATATATACAAGGAATTCGCAAGAGCAGGCGAAATATGCGCAAACACTGATCTCTGGCTGAAGGAGACTCGAACCTACAAACCTTGGAACAAGGTACGCAGTGCTATACCAATCTACCCACACTGGACAATACCTTGGCGTGCAGCTTACGCTACACGTTGATCCAAGGCAGCCAGGTTTCAGGGAGAAGGCTTACAGCTTTTCATCTCATCCCCTGCATGCATCAGCCTTACTAGAGATTTTAACAATGCTTGGAATTCGCAAGAGCAGGCGAAATATACACAAACATATATATATATATATATATATATATATATATATATATATATATATATATATATATATATATATATATATATATATATATATATATATATATATATAATATTAGTTTTGAATAAGCAGATAAACAACTGTAAAATAATAGCAGGAGAGGAAGATTAATTGTTGAAATCCCTTTGTTCATCCGGAAACATTAAACAAATTAATTGGCTAGATGAATGTTCTTCTTACAGCCTGCCCGATTTATTATCCGGCGGCAACATAGTGTTATCTGGCACCTGTCATTAATGGGGAAAATTGTACCCTTTGTGAAAGCACCATTGACCTTAGTGGTTCCTGGAGGCTGGGTGGTTGAATGATTCAGTGAGAAATGTACTTGTTCTGCAGTGTCGCACATTGTGTAGTTTCCAGAATGGAGAGGATAGACCGGCAGAATATACTGCATACACCTCTCAGTGTATGTCTCTCGGGGTATACACGCTAAGAGATGTATGTCTCTCTGGGTATACACCCTGAGAGACACACTGAGAGGTGTATGTCTCTCAGGGTATACACCTTGAGAGGTGTATGTCTCTCAGGGTATACACGCTGAGAGTTTACTTTAATCCCTTAAAAAGGGATTAAAGTACGTTTGACTGGTGGTCAACAGGTGAGGTGCAACCTTAATAACCCTCGTGTAGTCGATAAGCTTTAAACCTCGTTAACCAACCGGATACAAGTGGGAAGGATAGGACGATGGAGGGTGAGGGGAAGATATAGAAAGATAGAGGGAGGAGGGGAGTGATAGAGAAGAGGAAGAATAAGAGTATTGAGGGGAATGGGAGCAAGGAAGGGGACGGGAGGAATAGAATGGTAGAGGGTTGTGTTAGGGATTAGAGAATAGAAGGGAATTGAAGGGATAATGGGAGTAATAGGAATAAAATGATGTAGGAGTGGTAAGAATAGAGGATTATATAGATAGAATAAGAGGAATAGTAGGGATAGTGGGGCTTTGTAAGGATAGAATGGTAGAGGGGATTGTACTGGTAGGAGGATAGAAGGGGATGAAAGGGATAGAAGAGGATTGTAGTGACGACACTCTACCCCTCACCACCAAAACTCTGCCTTCTCTTCCTCAAGCTCTGTACTCTCCCTCACACTTTCTTCTCTCTCCCTCCAGATTTCTCCTATCTTCCTCAAGCTTTCTCCTCTCTCTCTCAAGCTTTCTTCTTTCCTCTCAAGCTTTCTCGTCTTTCACCTCAAGCTTTCTTCTTTCACTTCAAGCTTTTTTCTTTCCCCTCAATCTTTCTCCTCTTTCATCTCAAGCTTTCTACTTTCACCTTAGTCTTTCTCCTCTTTCTCCTCTTTCTCTCAATGTTTTCTTCTCTCCGTCTGGTTGTCTCAGACATCAGTACCAGGATGTATAGTTAGTGTCAACAAGATGGTGATCTGCCGCAGTTAACACATACAGGGAGAGAGTGCATCTACTAGCGACTAGGGAAGAGGCGGGGCCAGGAGCTGTGAATCGAACTCTGCAACCACAAATAGGTGAGTACAAATAGGAGAGCGCTCTCGTGCGCACACACACACACACACACACACACACACACACACACACACACACACACACACACACACACACACACACACACACACACACTCATTCACTTGGCAATTACGGCTTCAGTGACTTTTTAAACTACTCGCGATGAAATTTTATTTGACTCAAGGGATGACTTTAATCTGTAAACAGCATTGTTATGAACAGAAAGATGCCCTCTGGTAGTGTGTGTGTGTGTGTGTGTGCTCGCGCGCACTTTCCTAATTATGTGTGCACGGGTCGAATCATGGCTCATGTTCCCGCCTCTTTAACTCTCATCCGCCAGTTTCACTGATTTCTGGCCTATAGGGCCCGAACGTATCTACTCTTGAAGCTGTGTTAAGCATTTTCCTCCGTCACCTCTTCATTTACTGCATTACACCTAAGACTAAAAACGTGCTTCCTAACATCTCTATGACTCAACTTCGTCTTCAGCTGCCGTCTGTGTCCCATGGTTGCCTCTCTAATCTCCAATTGCGTCTCTGTCTTTCCTATAATTCCCTGAGTATTTTATATGCCGTCGCCATGTCTCTCCTGATTCTCCTCTCTTTTAGTGTTGTTAGCTTGAATTATGCCTCTCCTCATAGTCCATTTTCCTCAGTTCTGGCACTAATCTTGTTGCGAAACCTTTGCATCTTCTCCTGTTTCTCTTTCCATGTTTGTTCAGATGTGGGCTCCGTACTGTGGCTATGTACTCGCAGATGTGTTAACGTACCTTACGTTGTGTATAATATATTAAACGAATCTTGCTGCAGGTTCCTTGGAGCACTTCTTAGGTTAGCCAGTATTACAGTTATTATTATTATTATTATTATTATTATTATTATTATTATTATTATTATTATTATTATTATTATTATTATTATTATTATTATTATAGTTATTATTATTATTATTATTATTATTATTATTATTATTATTATTATTATTATTATTATTATAGTTATTATTATTATTATTATTATTATTATTATTATTATTGTTATTATTATTATTATTACTGTTATTATTATAATTGTTACTGTTATTATTATTATTATTAATATTATTAATAATATTATTATTATTAATTATTATTATTGTTATTATAGATTTTATTATTATTATTATTATTATTATTATTACTATTATTTTTATTATGTCATTCTTATTTTATTGTACGTCTTGTTCTCCCTCGATGTTATGGTGTGTTGATTATTTGGTTACAGACTAAGGAACAGTTACACATACACACAAAATGAACAGAGAAGGTAGAGTAGGGGGTTGTGAGGGTACCAATGTACTAGAAGGTAGAGTAGGGGGTTGTGAGGGTACCAATGTACTAGAAGGTAGAGTAGGGGGTTGTGAGGGTACCAATGTACTAGAAGGTAGAGTAGGGGGTTGTGAGGGTACCAATGTACTAGAAGGTACAGTACGGGGTTGTGAGGGTACCAAGGTACGTGAAGGTAGAGTAGGGGGTTGTGAGGGTACCAATGTACTAGAAGGTAGAGTAGGGGGTTGTGAGGGTACCAATGTACTAGAAGGTAGAGTAGGGGGTTGTGATGGTACCAATGTACTAGAAGGTAGAGTAGGGGGTTGTGAGGGTACCAATGTACTAGAAGGTAGAGTAGGGGGTTGTGAGGGTACCAATGTACTAGAAGGTAGAGTACGGGGTTGTGAGGGTACCAAGGTACGTGAAGGTAGAGTAGGGGGTTGTGAGGGTACCAATGTACTAGAAGGTAGAGTAGGGGGTTGTGAGGGTACCAATGTACTAGAAGGTAGAGTAGGGGGTTGTGAGGGTACCAATGTACAAGAAGGTAGAGTAGGGGGTTGTGAGGGTACCAATGTACTAGAAGGTAGAGTAGGGGGTTGTGAGGGTACCAATGTACTAGAAGGTACAGTACGGGGTTGTGAGGGTACCAAGGTACGTGAAGGTAGAGTAGGGGGTTGTGAGGGTACCAATGTACTAGAAGGTAGAGTAGGGGGTTGTGAGGGTACCAATGTACTAGAAGGTAGAGTAGGGGGTTGTGATGGTACCAATGTACTAGAAGGTAGAGTAGGGGGTTGTGAGGGTACCAATGTACTAGAAGGTAGAGTAGGGGGTTGTGAGGGTACCAATGTACTAGAAGGTAGAGTACGGGGTTGTGAGGGTACCAAGGTACGTGAAGGTAGAGTAGGGGGTTGTGAGGGTACCAATGTACTAGAAGGTAGAGTAGGGGGTTGTGAGGGTACCAATGTACTAGAAGGTAGAGTAGGGGGTTGTGAGGGTACCAATGTACTAGAAGGTAGAGTAGGGGGTTGTGAGGGTACCAATGTACTAGAAGGTAGAGTAGGGGGTTGTGAGGGTATCAAGGTACGAAAAGGTAGAGTACGGGGTTGTGAGGGTACCAAGGTACGTGAAGGTAGAGTAGGGGGTTGTGAGGGTACCAAGGTACGAGAAGGTAGAGTAGGTGGTTGTGAGGGTACCAAGGTACGTGAAGGTAGAGTAGGGAGTTGTGAGGGTACCAAGGTACGAGAAGGTAGAGTACGGGGTTGTGAGGGTACCAAGGTACGAGAAGGTAGAGTAGGGGGTTGTGAGGGTACCAAGGTACGGGAAGGTAGAGTAGGGGGTTGTGAGGGTACCAGTGTACGAGAAGGTAGAGTAGGGGGGTTGTGAGGGTACCAAGGTGCGAGAAGGTAGAGTAGGGGTTGTGAGGGTACCAAGGTACGAGAAGGTAGAGTAGGGGGTTGCGAGGGTACCAAGGTACGGGAAGGTAGAGTAGGGGATTGTGAGGGTACCAAGGTACGAGACGGTAGAGGAGGGGGTTGTGAGGGAACCAAGGTACGAGAAGGTAGAGTAGGGGGTTGTGAGGTTACCAAGGTACGAGAAGGTAGAGTAGGTGGTTGTGAGGGTACCAAGGTACGAGAAGGTAGAGTAGGGGGTTGTGGGGTACCAATGTACTAGAAGGTAGAGTAGGGGGTTGTGAGGGTACCAATGTACTAGAAGGTAGAGTAGGGGGTTGTGAGGGTACCAATGTACTAGAAGGTAGAGTAGGGGGTTGTGAGGGTACCAATGTACTAGAAGGTAGAGTAGGGGGTTGTGAGGGTACCAATGTACTAGAAGGTAGAGTAGGGGGTTGCGAGGGTATCAAGGTACGAGAAGGTAGAGTACGGGGTTGTGAGGGTACCAAGGTACGTGAAGGTAGAGTAGGGGGTTGTGAGGGTACCAAGGTACGAGAAGGTAGAGTAGGTGGTTGTGAGGGTACCAAGGTACGTGAAGGTAGAGTAGGGAGTTGTGGGGGTACCAAGGTACGAGAAGGTAGAGTACGGGGTTGTGAGGGTACCAAGGTACGAGAAGGTAGAGTAGGGGGTTGTGAGGGTACCAAGGTACGGGAAGGTAGAGTAGGGGGTTGTGAGGGTACCAAGGTACGAGAAGGTAGAGTACGGGGTTGTGAGGGTACCAAGGTACGAGAAGGTAGAGTAGGGGGTTGTGAGGGTACCAAGGTACGGGAAGGTAGAGTAGGGGGTTGTGAGGGTACCAGTGTACGAGAAGGTAGAGTAGGGGGGTTGTGAGGGTACCAAGGTGCGAGAAGGTAGAGTAGGGGTTGTGAGGGTACCAAGGTACGAGAAGGTAGAGTAGGGGGTTGCGAGGGTACCAAGGTACGGGAAGGTAGAGTAGGGGATTGTGAGGGTACCAAGGTACGAGAAGGTAGAGTAGGGGGTTGTGAGGGTACCAAGGTACGAGAAGGTAGAGTAGGGGGTTGTGAGGTTACCAAGGTACGAGAAGGTAGAGTAGGTGGTTGTGAGGGTACCAAGGTACGAGAAGGTAGAGTAGGGGGTTGTGAGGGTACCAAGGTACGAGAAGGTAGAGTACGGGGTTGTGAGGGTACCAAGGTACGAGAAGGTAGAGTAGGGGGTTGTGAGGGTACCAAGGTACGGGAAGGTAGAGTAGGGGGTTGTGAGGGTACCAGTGTACGAGAAGGTAGAGTAGGGGGGTTGTGAGGGTACCAAGGTGCGAGAAGGTAGAGTAGGGGTTGTGAGGGTACCAAGGTACGAGAAGGTAGAGTAGGGGGTTGCGAGGGTACCAAGGTACGGGAAGGTAGAGTAGGGGATTGTGAGGGTACCAAGGTACGAGAAGGTAGAGTAGGGGGTTGTGAGGGTACCAAGGTACGAGAAGGTAGAGTAGGGGGTTGTGAGGGTACCAAGGTACGAGAAGGTAGAGTAGGGGGTTGTGGGGTACCAATGTACTAGAAGGTAGAGTAGGGGGTTGTGAGGGTACCAATGTATTAGAAGGTAGAGTACGGGGTTGTGAGGGTACCAAGGTACGTGAAGGTAGAGTAGGGGGTTGTGAGGGTACCAATGTACTAGAAGGTAGAGTAGGGGGTTGTGAGGGTACCAATGTACTAGAAGGTAGAGTAGGGGGTTGTGAGGGTACCAATGTACTAGAAGGTAGAGTAGGGGGTTGTGAGGGTACCAATGTACTAGAAGGTAGAGTAGGGGGTTGTGAGGGTACCAAGGTACGAGAAGGTAGAGTAGGGGGTTGTGAGGGTACCAGTGTACGAGAAGGTAGAGTAGGGGGGTTGTGAGGGTACAAAGGTGCGAGAAGGTAGAGTAGGGGTTGTGAGGGTACCAAGGTACGAGAAGGTAGAGTAGGGGGTTGCGAGGGTACCAAGGTACGGGAAGGTAGAGTAGGGGATTGTGAGGGTACCAAGGTACGAGAAGGTAGAGTAGGGGGTTGTGAGGGTACCAAGGTACGAGAAGGTAGAGTAGGGGGTTGTGAGGGTACCAAGGTACGAGAAGGTAGAGTAGGTGGTTGTGAGGGTACCAAGGTACGAGAAGGTAGAGTAGGGGGTTGTGGGGTACCAATGTACTAGAAGGTAGAGTAGGGGGTTGTGAGGGTACCAATGTACTAGAAGGTAGAGTACGGGGTTGTGAGGGTACCAAGGTACGTGAAGGTAGAGTAGGGGGTTGTGAGGGTACCAGTGTACTAGAAGGTAGAGTAGGGGGTTGTGAGGGTACCAATGTACTAGAAGGTAGAGTAGGGGGTTGTGAGGGTACCAATGTACTAGAAGGTAGAGTAGGGGGTTGTGAGGGTACCAATGTACTAGAAGGTAGAGTAGGTGATTGTGAGGGTACCAAGGTACGTGAAGGTAGAGTAGGGGGTTGTGAGGGTACCAAGGTACGAGAAGGTAGAGTAGGTGATTGTGAGGGTACCAAGGTACGTGAAGGTAGAGTTGGGGGTTGTGAGGGTACCAAGGTACGAGAAGGTAGAGTAGGGGGTTGTGAGGGTACCAAGGTACGGGAAGGTAGAGTAGGGAGTTGTGAGGGTACCAGTGTACGAGAAGGTAGAGTAGGGGGGTTGTGAGGGTACCAAGGTGCGAGAAGGTAGAGTAGGGGGTTGTGAGGGTACCAGGGTACGAGAAGGTAGAGTAGGGGGTTGCGAGGGTACCAAGGTACGGGAAGGTAGAGTAGGGGATTGTGAGGGTACCAAGGTACGAGAAGGTAGAGTAGGGGGTTGTGAGGGTACCAAGGTACGAGAAGGTAGAGTAGGTGGTTGTGAGGGTACCAAGGTACGAGAAGGTAGAGTAGGTGGTTGTGAGGGTACCAAGGTACGAGAAGGTAGAGTAGGGGGTTGTGAGGGTACCAAGGTACGAGAAGGTAGAGTAGGGGGTTGTGAGGGTACCAAGGTACGAGAAGGTAGAGTAGGGGGTTGTGAGGGTACCAAGGTACGAGAAGGTAGAGTAGGGGGTTGTGAGGGTACCAAGGTACGAGAAGGTAGAGTAGGGGGTTGTGAGAGTACCAAGGTACGAGAAGGTAGAGTAGGGGGTTGTGAGGGTACCAAGGTACGGAAAGGTAGAGTAGGGGGTTGTGAGGGTACCAAGGTACGAGAAGGTAGAGTAGGGGGTTGTGAGGGTACCAAGGTACGAGAAGATAGAGTAGGGGGTTGTGAGGGTACCAAAGTACGAGAAGGTAGAGTAGGGGGTTGTGAGGGTACCAAGGTACGAGAAGGTAGAGTAGGGGGTTGTGAGGGTACCAAGGTACTAGAAGGTAGAGTAGGGGGTTGTGAGGGTACGAGAAGGTAGGGTGCGGGGTTGTGAGGGTACCAAGGTACGTGAAGGTAGAGTAGGGGTTGTGAGGGTACCAAGGTACGAGAAGGTAGAGTATGGGGTTGTGAAGGTACCAAGGTACGAGAAGGTAGAGTAGGGGATTGTGAAGGTACCAAGGTACGAGAAGGTAGAGTAGGGGGTTGTGAGGGTACCAAGGTACGAGAAAATAGAGTAGGGGGTTGTGAGGGTACCAAGGTACGAGAAGGTAGAGTAGGGGATTGTGAGGGTACCAAGTTACGAGAAGGTAGAGTAGGGGGTTGTGAGGGTACCAAGGTACGAGAAGGTAGAGTAGGGGGTTGTGAGGGTACGAGAAGGTAGAGTGCGGGGTTGTGAGGGTACCAAGGTACGTGAAGGTAGAGTAGGGGTTGTGAGGGTACCAAGTTACGAGAAGGTAGAGTATGGGGTTGTGAAGGTACCAAGGTACGAGAAGGTAGAGTAGGGGATTGTGAAGGTACCAAGGTACGAGAAGGTAGAGTAGGGGGTTGTAAGGGTACCAAGGTACGAGAAGGTAGAGTAGGGGGTTGTGAGGGTACCAAGGTACGAGAAGGCAGAGTAGGGGTTGTGAGGGTACCAAGGTACGAGAAGGTAGAGTAAGGGGTTGTGAGGGTACCAAGGTACGAGAAGGTAGAGTAGGGGGTTGTGAGGGTACCAAGGTACGAGAAGGTAGAGTAGGGGGTTGTGAGGGTACCAAGGTACGAGAAGGTTAGGGCACAGTAGGTATTTTATTTAGATACAGATTTACACAATGTTGGATGGTTACAATTACCCCTCTTAGTAATGTATGTGTAAGTGATATAGGATAATCCCTCCTCCCCCCCTAAAAAAAATCAGTGACTTATTTCCACTGGAGTTCTGAGGACTGAGCAAGGGTGGGGAGAGGAAAAGGTGGGAAATGGAAGAGAAGGAGGTGTGGGAGGGAGCTGGGGACTCTTTTCCACAAAAAAATGTGAGGTAAAAAGAAATGTCTTGGACAAAAAGAAAAAAAAAATATTACGTAGGAGACAATTCTGAGGAAATTGTGTGTTAGTTGGCCCTGGTTGGTAGGGCAAGAGGGTGAAGTGTGGGTAGAGCAGGAGGGTGAAGTGTGGGTAGAGCAGGAGGATGAAGTGTGGATAGAGCAGGAGGGTGAAGTGTGGGTAGAGCAGGAGGGTGAAGTGTGGGTAAACCAGGAGGGTGAAGTGTGGTTAAAACAGGAGGGTGAAGTGTGGGTAGAGCAGGATGGTGAAGTGTGGGTAGAGCAGGAGGGTGAAGTGTGGGTAGAGCAGGAGGATGAAGTGTGGGTAGAGCAGGAGTGTGTAATGTGAGTAGAGCAAGAGGGTGAAGTGTGGGTAGAGCAGGAGGAAGTGTGGGTAGAGCAGGAGGATGAAGTGTGGGTAGAGCAGGAGGATGAAGTGTGGGTAGAGCAGGATGGTGAAGTGTGGGTAGAGCAGGAGGGTAAAGTGTGGGTAGAGCCAGAGGATGAAGTGTGGGTATAGCAGGAGGGTGAAGTGTGGGTAGAGCAGGAGGGTGAAGTGTAGGTAAAGCAGGAGGGTGAAGTGTGGGTAGAGCAGGAGGATGAAGTGTGGGTAGAGCAGGAGAGTGAAGTGTGGGTAGAGCAGGAGGGTTAAGTGTGGGTATAGCAGGAGGGTGAAGTGTGGGTAGAGCAGAAGGATGAAGTGTGGGTAGAGCAGGAGGGTGAAGTGTGGATAGAGCAGGAAGGTGAAGTTTGGGTAGAGCAGGAGGGTGAAGTGTGGGTAGAGCAGGAGGATGAAGTGTGGGTAGAGCAGGAGGGTGAAGTGTGGGTAAAGCAGGAGGGTGAAGTGTGGGTAGAGCAGGAGGGTGAAGTGTGGGTAGAGCAGGAGGGTGAAGTGTGGGTAGAACAAGAGAGTGAAGTGTGGGTAGAGCAGGAGGGTGAAGTGTGGGAAGAGCAGGAGGGTGAAGTGTGGGTAGAGCAGGATGGTGAAGTGCGGGTAGAGCAGGAGGGTGAAGTGTGGGTAGAGCAGGATGGTGAAGTGTGGGTAGAGCAGGAGGGTGAAGTGTGGGTAGAGCAGGAGGGTGAAGTGTGGGTAGAGCAGGAGGGTGAAGTGTTTGTAGAGCAGGAGGGTGAAGTGTGGGTAGAGCAGGAGGGTGAAGTGTGGGTAGAGCAAGAGGGTGAAGTGTGAGTAGAGCAGGAGGGTGAAGTGTGGGTAGAGCAAGAGGGTGAAGTGTGGGTAGAGCAGGAGGGTGAAGTGTGGGTAGAGCAGGAGGGTGAAGTGTGGGTAGAGCAAGAGGGTGAAGTGTGCGTAGAACAGGAGGGTGAAGTGAGGGTAGAGCAGGAGTATGAAGTGAGGGTAGAGCAGGAGGGTGAAGTGTGGGTAGAGCAGGAGGGTGAAGTGTGGGTAGGGCAGGAGGGTGAAGTGTGGGTATAGCAGGAGGGTGAAGTGTGGGTAGAGCAGGAGGGTGAAGTGTGGGTAGAGCAGGAGGGTGAAGTGTGTGTAGAGCAGGAGGGTGAAGTGTGGGTAGAGCAGGAGGGTGAAGTGTGGGCAGAGCAGGATGGTGAAGTGTGGGTAGAGCAAGAGGATGAAGTGTGGGTAGAGCAGGAGGGTGAAGTGTGGGTAGAGCAGGAGGGTGAAGTGTGGGTAGAGCAGGAGGGTGAAGTGTGGTTAAAACAGGAGGGTGAAGTGTGGGTGGATCAGGATGGTGAAGTGAGGGTAGAGCAGGAGGGTGAAGTGTGGGTAGAGCAGGAGGATGAAGTGTGGGTAGAGCAGGAGGGTGAAGTGTGAGTAGAGCAGAAGGGTGAAGTGTGGGTAGAGCAGGAGGATGAAGTGTGGGTAGAGCAGGAGGATGAAGTGTGGGTAGAGCAGGAGGATGAAGTGTGGGTAGAGCAGGATGGTGAAGTGTACGTAGAGCAGGAGGGTGAAGTGTGGGTAGAGCAGGATGGTGAAGTGTGGGTAGAGCAGGAGGATGAAGTGTGGGTAGAGCAGAAGGGTGAAGTGTGGGTAGAGCAGGAGGGTGAAGTGTGGGTAAAGCAGGAGGGTGAAGTGTGTGTAGAGCAGTAGGATGAAGTGTGGGTAGAGCAGGAGAGTGAAGTGTGGGTTGAGCAGGATGGTGAAGTGTGGATAGAGCAGGAGGGTGAAGTGTGGGTAGAGCAGGATGGTGAAGTGTGGGTAGAGCAGGAGGGTGAAGTGTGGGTAGAGCAGGATGGTGAAGTGTGGGTAAAGCAGGAGGGTGAAGTGTGGGTAGAGCAGGAGGGTGAAGTGTGGGTAGAGCAGGAGCGTGAAGTGTGGGTAGAGCAGGAGGGTGAAGTGTTTGTAGAGCAGGAGGGTGAAGTGTGGGTAGAGCAAAAGGGTGAAGTGTGGGTAGAGCAAGAGGGTGAAGTGTGAGTAGAGCAGGAGGGTGAAGTGTGGTTACAGCAGGTGGGTGAAGTGTGGGTAGAGCAGGAGGGTGAAGTGTGGTTAAAACAGGAGGGTGAAGTGTGGGTGGAGCAGGATGGTGAAGTGAGGGTAGAGCAGGAGGGTGAAGTGTGGGTAGAGCAGGAGGATGAAGTGTGGGTAGAGCAGGAGGGTGAAGTGTGAGTCGAGCAGGAGGGTGAAGTGTGGGTAGAGCAGGAGGATGAAGTGTGGGTAGAGCAGGAGTATGAAGTGTGGGTAGAGCAGGAGGATGAAGTGTGGGTAGAGCAGGATGGTGAAGTGTAGGTAGAGCAGGAGGGTGAAGTGTGGGTAGAGCAGGATGGTGAAGTGTGGGTAGAGCAGGAGGATGAAGTGTGGGTAGAGCAGAAGGGTGAAGTGTGGGTAGAGCAGGAGGGTGAAGTGTGGGTAAAGCAGGAGGGTGAAGTGTGGGTAGAGCAGGAGGATGAAGTGTGGGTAGAGCAGGAGAGTGAAGTGTGGGTTGAGCAGGATGGTGAAGTGTGGGTAGAGCAGGAGGGTGAAGTGTGGGTAGAGCAGGAGGGTGAAGTGTTTGTAGAGCAGGAGGGTGAAGTGTGGGTAGAGCAGGAGGGTGAAGTGTGGGTAGAGCAAGAGGGTGAAGTGTGACTAGAGCAGGAGGGTGAAGTGTGGTTAGAGCAGGAGGGTGAAGTGTGGGTAGAGCAGGAGGGTGAAGTGTGGGTAGAGCAGGAGGGTGAAGTGTGGGTAGAGCAGGAGGGTGAAGTGTGGGTAGAGCAGGAGGGTGAAGTGTGGTTAAAACAGGAGGGTGAAATGTGGGTGGAGCAGGATGGTGAAGTGAGGGTAGAGCAGGAGGGTGAAGTGTGGGTAGAGCAGGAGGATGAAGTGTGGGTAGAGCAGGAGGGTGAAGAGTGAGTAGAGCAGGAGGGTGAAGTGTGGGTAGAGCAGGAGGATGAAGTGTGGGTAGAGCAGGAGGATGAAGTGTGGGTAGAGCAGGATGGTGAAGTGTAGGTAGAGCAGGAGGGTGAAGTGTGGGTAGAGCAGGATGGTGAAGTGTGGGTAGAGCAGGAGGATGAAGTGTGGGTAGAGCAGAAGGGTGAAGTGTGGGTAGAGCAGGAGGGTGAAGTGTGGGTAAAGCAGGAGGGTGAAGTGTGGGTAGAGCAGGAGGATGAAGTGTGGGTAGAGCAGGAGAGTGAAGTGTGGGTTGAGCAGGAGGTTGAAGTGTGGATAGAGCAGGAGGGTGAAGTGTGGGTAGAGGAGGATAGTGAAGTGTGGGTAGAGCAGGAGGGTGAAGTGTGAGTAGAGCAGGATGGTGAAGTGTGGGTAGAGCAGGAGGGTGAAGTGTGGGTAGAGCAGGAGGGTGAAGTGTGGGTAGAGCAGGAGGGTGAAGTGTGGGTAGAGCAGGAGGGTGAAGTGTGGGTAGAGCAGGAGGGTGAAGTGTGGGTAGAGCAAGAGGGTGAAATGTGAGTAGAGCAGGAGGGTGAAGTGTGGTTACAGCAGGAGGGTGAAGTGTGGGTAGAGCAGGAGGGTGAAGTGTGGTTAAAACAGGAGGGTGAAGTGTGGGTGGAGCAGGATGGTGAAGTGAGGGTAGAGCAGGGGGATGAAGTGTGGGTAGAGCAGGAGGATGAAGTGTGGGTAGAGCAGGAGGGTGAAGTGTGAGTAGAGCAGGAGGGTGAAGTGTGGGTAGAGCAGGAGGATGAAGTGTGGGTAGAGCAGGAGGATGAAGTGTGGGCAGAGCAGGAGGATGAAGTGTGGGTAGAGCAGGATGGTGAAGTGTGGGTAGAGCAGGAGGATGAAGTGTGGGTAGAGCAGAAGGGTGAAGTGTGGGTAGAGCAGGAGGGTGAAGTGTGGGTAAAGCAGGAGGGTGAAGTGTGGGTAGAGCAGGAGGATGAAGTGTGGGTAGAGCAGGAGAGTGAAGTGTGGGTTGAGCAGGAGGGTGAAGTGTGGATAGAGCAGGAGGGTGAAGTGTGGGTAGAGCAGGATGGTGAAGTGTGGGTAGAGCAGGAGGGTGAAGTGTGGGTAGAGCAGGATGGTGAAGTGTGGGTAGAGCAGGAGGGTGAAGTGTGGGTAGAGCAGGAGGGTGAAGTGTGGGTAGAGCAGGAGGGTGAAGTGTTTGTAGAGCAGGAGGGTGAAGTGTGGGTAGAGCAGGAGGGTGAAGTGTGGGTAGAGCAAGAGGGTGAAGTGTGAGTAGAGCAGGAGGGTGAAGTGTGGTTAGAGCAGGAGGGTGAAGTGTGGGTAGAGCAGGAGGGTGAAGTGTGGGTAGAGCAGGAGGATGAAGTGTGGGTAGAGCAGGAGGGTGAAGTGTGGGTAGAGCAGGAGGGTAAAGTGTGGGTAGAGCAAGAGGTTGGAGTGTGAGTAGAGCAGGAGGGTGAAGTGAGGGTAGAACAGGAGGATGAAGTGAGGGTAGAGCAGGAGGATGAATTGTGGGTAGAGCAGGATGGTGAAGTGTGGGTAGAGCAGGAGGGTGAAGTGTGGGTAGAGCAGGAGGGTGAAGTGAGGGTATAGCAGGAGGGTGAAGTGTGGGTAGAGCAGTAGGGTGAAGTGTGGGTAGAGCAGGAAGATGTAGTGTGAGTAGAGCAGGAGGATGAAGTGTGGGTAGAGCAGGAGGGTGAAGTTTGGGTAGAGCAGGAGGGTGAAGTGTGGGTAAAGCAAGAGGGTGAAGTGCGAGTAGAGCAGGAGGGTGAAGTGAGGGTAGAGCAGGAGGGTGAAGTGTGGGTAGAGCAGGAAGGTGAAGTGTTGGTAGAGCAGGAGGGTGAAGTGTGGGTAGAGCAAGAGGGTGGAGTGTGAGTAGAGCAGGAGGGTGAAGTGAGGGTAGAACAGGAGGATGAAGTGAGGGTAGAGCAGGATGGTGAAGTGTGGGTAGAGCAGGAGGGTGAAGTGTGGGTAGAGCAGGAGGGTGAAGTGAGGGTATAGCAGGAGGGTGAAGTGTGGGTAGAGCAGGAGGGTGAAGTGTGGGTAGAGCAGGAAGATGTAGTTCGGGTAGGGCAGGAGGATGAAGTGTGGGTAGAGCAGGAGGGTGAAGTGTGGGTAGAGCAGGAGGGTGAAGTGTGGGTAAAGCAAGAGGGTGAAGTGTGAGTAGAGCAGGAGGATGAAGTGAGTTTAGAGCAGGAGGGTGAAATGTGGGTAGAGCAGGAGGGTGAAGTGTGGGTAGAGCAGGAGGGTGAAGTGTGGGTATAGAGTGAGGGTAATGTGTGGATAGAGCAGGAGGGTGAAGTGTGGGTAGAGCAGGAGGGTGAAGTGTGGGTAGAGCAGGAGGGTGAAGTGTGGGTAGAGCAGGATGGTGAAGTGTGGGTAGAGCAGGATGGTGAAGTGTGGGTAGAGCAGGAGGATGAAGTGTGGGTAGAGCAGGAGGGTGAAGTGTTGGTAGAGCAGGAGGGTGAAGTGTGGTTAAAACAGGAGGGTGAAGTGTGGGTAGAGCAGGATGGTGAAGTGTGGGTAGAGCAGTAGGGTGAAGTGTGGGTAGAGCAGGAGGATGAAGTGTGGGTAGAGCAGGAGGGTGAAGTGTGAGTAGAGCAGGAGGGTGAAGTGTGGGTAGAGCAGGTGAGTGAAGTGTGGGTAGAGCAGGAGGGTGAAGTGTGGGTAGAGCAGGAGGGTGAAGTGTTGTTAAAACAGGAGGGTGAAGTGTGGGTAGAGCAGGATGGTGAAGTGTGGGTAGAGCAAGAGGGTGAAGTGTGAGTAGAGCAGGAGGGTGAAGTGAGGGTAGAGCAGGAGGATGAAGTGTGGGTAGAGCAGGAGAGTGAAGTGTGGGTAGAGCAGGAGGGTGAAGTGTGGGTAGAGCAGGAGGGTGACGTGTAGTTAAAACAGGAGGGTGAAGTGTGGGTAGAGCAGGATGGTGAAGTGTGGGTAGAGCAGGAGGGTGAAGTGTGGGTATAGCAGGAGGATGAAGTGTGGGTAGAGCAGGAGTTTGAAGTGTGGGTAGAGCAGGAAGATGAAGTGTGGGTAGAGCAGGAGGGTGAAGTGTGGGTAGAGCAGGAGGATGAAGTGTGGGTAGAGCAGGAGGGTGAATTGTGGGTAGAGCAGGAGGATGAAGTGTGAGTAGAGCAGGAGTTTGAAGTGTGGGTAGAGCAGGAAGATGAAGTGTGGGTAGAGCAGGAGGGTGAAGTGTGGGTAGAGCAGGAGGATGAAGTGTGGGTAGAGCAGGAGGGTGAAGTGTGGGTAAAGCAGGAGGGTGAAGTGTGGGTAGAGCAGGATGGTGAAGTGTGGGTAGAGCAGGAGGGTGAAGTGTGGGTAGAGCAAGAGAGTGAAGTGTGGGTAGAGCAGGAGGGTGAAGTGTGAGTAGAACAGGAGGGTGAAGTGTGGGTAGAGCAGGATGGTGAAGTGTGGGTAGAGCAGGATGGTGAAGTGTGGGTAGAGCAGGAGGGTGAAGTGTGGGTAGAGCAAGAGGGTGAAGGTGTGGGTAGAGCAGGAGGGTGAAGTGTCTGTAGAGCAGGAGGGTGAAGTGTTTGTAGAGCAGGAGGGTGAAGTGTGGGTAGAGCAGGAGGTTGAAGTGTGGGTAGAGCAAGAGGGTGAAGTGTGAGTAGAGCAGGAGGGTGAAGTGTGGGTAGAGCAGGAGGGTGAAGTGTTGGTAGAGCAGGAGGTTGAAGTGTGGGTAGAGCAGGAGGATGAAGTGTGGGTAGAGCAGGAGGGTGAAGTGTGGGTAGAGCAGGAGGGTGAAGTGTGGGTAGAGCAAGAGGGTGAAGTGTGAGTAGAGCAGGAGGGTGAGGTGAGGGTAGAGCAGGAGGATGAAGTGAGGGTAGAGCAGGAGGGTGAAGTGTGGGTAGAGCAGGAGGGTGAAGTGTGGGTAGAGCAGGAGGGTGAAGTGTGGGTAGAGCAAGAGGGTGAAGTGTGAGTAGAGCAGGAGGGTGAGGTGAGGGTAGAGCAGGAGGATGAAGTGAGGGTAGAGCAGGAGGGTGAAGTGTGGGTAGAGCAGGAGGGTGAAGTGAGGGTAGAGCAGGAGGGTGAAGTGTGGGTAGAGCAAGAGGGTGTAGTGTGAGTAGAGCAGGAGGATGAAGTAAGGGTAGAGCAGGAGGGTGAAGTGTATGTAGAGCAGGAGGGTGAAGTGTGAGTAGAGCGGGAAGATGAAGTGAGGGTAGAGCAGGAGGGTGAAGTGTGGGTAGAGCAGGAGGATGAAGTAAGGGTAGAGCAGGAGGGTGAAGTGTGGGTAGAGCAGGAGGGTGAAGTGTGAGTAGAGCAGGAGGGTGAAGTGAGAGTAGAGCAGGAGGGTGAAGTGTGGGTAGAGTAAGGGAGAGAGAGGAGAGACTGGGGGAAGGGTGAGAATGAAGGAGGTAAGTTGAGTATTGCTTCTTGACTGGTAAATCTTTGATGTGTGTTACGAGGTATTTGTTGTCACAGAGTCACAGTCGTGCTGCTGGAGTGTCTCCTCCAGTATTTAGTGTATCATAAGAATTTCTGATATCTTTCAGTGGTTGTAATTTTCACTACCACTCTTTCTGTAAATAAATATTATATATCAATAAAATAAATGTTATATATATCCTAGTGAGGTATCCCCGAGGGATACATTATAATGGTTGCATGTTTGCTCTTCCTCTATGTTTTTTGTTTATAACTTGAGAACGCCTCATCCGATCGGCTTCAAATTTTCAACGTTAGTGTTATGGGAAAATGTACCATCGTAAGTTAAATCCACCAACGGTGGTTCTAATACTGAGTACTTAGTAAAACAAAAACGACTATAGTCAGAAAGTAAACAATGAAACAAGCAAGAGGGGTGTCAACATGTCTTTCGGAGTGATGTTTATAGCAGAGATTTGATATCTTAAGGTAGGTTGTGTGCGGGGCTGGAGGAAGAAGGTGGGATTGGCTATTGTGGCTCCTCGCTCTCCTGAAAGCATTTCTGTGAAGGTCTTACTTCCCTCTTCCCTGCCTTCTGCTTTACCACTTTTCATTTCAGTTATTATCACTTTTCCCCTTTATTTCATTTTCTAAGGTTCTTTTCTTTACTTCATTCGATCCTGTCATAGTTTTTACACCTTATTCTCATTCGCTGTTACCCCCTTTTTCCTGTTTCTTGCTTTCCTTCAATACTTGGTTTTTACTCTCTTCTTGGATATAATGTAATTTCCTTTCCTAGTCTTCTTCCATCTTGTATCTAAACAGAGTTACGCCCGCGCGCGAGCAATTTGTGTGTGTGCGTGCGTGTGTGTGTGTGTGTGTGTGTGTGTGTGTGTGTGTGTGTGTGTGTGTGTGTGTGTGTGTGTGTGTGTGTGTGTGTGTGTGTGTGTGTGTGTGTGTGTGTGTTGGCCCACACGGTTTGACTCTCTGGTAACTTTCTTCACCAACTTCACCTGCGTCACCACCTGCGTCACCCCCCTGCATCACCACCTGCGTCACCCCCTGCATTGTGTATCCCCAGCCACTATCATCTTGCAGCACCTCTCCTGTCTCCTCTTTCTATCCTTCTATTCCTGTTCCTTTCCCTCCCTCCTTCACTCTCCTGTTTATCCTGATACCGTTATAACTCTTCCGATCTTCCTCCCACGTCTCTTCCATTTATCTTACTGTCCCTCTCTTCCTCGCTCCGAATTTGTAACTCTAATATCCCGTACTTGTTCAGTTTTCACTTATGAATAAGTATCGTCCTCTCTGTTCCAACTGTCCTTATCAAGCCCCTTTCCTTCTCTCCCTTCTTCCTCACCCTTCTCCTATTCCATCTACCCTCTGCCTTCATCAAAGTATCTTAGTTTATTCTTACCTGTACCTCTTTTTGTCTCCTCCATTCCAGTTCCCCTTTCTCGTCTTTTCTTTAACCTTTCCTTCATTTTATTTTTGTATACTCTCTCTCTCTCTCTCTCTCACTCTCTCTCTCTCTCTCTCTCTCTCTCTCTCTCTCTCTCTCTCTCTCTCTCTCTCTCATATCCTCACATCTTCATCCTCTTCCGTTCATTATCATCTACATTGTCTAATCCCTTATCTCCCTTCTTTCAGTTTCTGACCTTATTTCCTTTATTATCATCCTCCATATTTCCGTCTCTACTCTTCCTTCCTCCTTGGTTTTTCTCCCTCCTCCCTCCCTCTCTTACTCTCCCTCACACCCTCACTCACTCTCCCTCACACCCTGACTCACTCTCCCTCACTCCTACACCTAGACACACATTAGTGTGTTGACGCCTGACTTTAATGAAAACAGATCAACAAAGTTTGTTCATTAGCTCAGAAGAGCACAAACTACCACCTCTGACCTATCAGCAACCTAACCTGTAACCTATTTAACACGATATTAGCAACCTAGTTACAAATTTGAAGTGTATATGACTTATTTAAGACGATATTTGTCAACTATTTGCAGATTTGCACAGTGTGTTACCTATTTTCGCCTTATTTTTACACTAAGAGGTGAACTCATTCAGAAATCAACGTTCCCTGTTTTTTCTTGGCCACCTCGTTACCAGACGTATCGCGGCCTGTTTGTTGTTAAGTACACTTTTTTATTAGTTTGTTTAGTCTACCTTAAATTAACGTGAGTCAAGGAAAACATGAAATTGGCGTCGGGCTCCCATTCTCCCGAAATGACAATGGAAGCGTAAACTAAGGACTCACTGAATAGGAATCAGAAATGGGAACATATCAGGAATGTGCGAACCTAGGATAGGATAGGTTAGGCTAAGTTAGGCTACGTTAAGTGACTCAGTAAGGTTAACCTTCAACTGTGCATTATCAGTCGAAATAATTGGAAGGTGTTGAATAAGACGGGAATATAACGGGATTGTACAAAGCGGGAGCTGCCTAGACTGTCATTGGTATGTGACTGGAATGTGACTGGAAGGCATAACAAGGCTGAAACACCTCCACTGCTTTAAGAGCACAATGGTCACGAGCCACTGTTGAGAAGTGGGTGTGCCGAGGAAGAGGAAGGGAGGAAGGAAGGAAGGAAGGGAGGAAGGAAGGAAGATTTGACCCCCACAACCACAGCACACACACGCACACACACACACACACACACACACGCACACACACACACACACACACACACACACACACACACACACACACACACACACACACACACACACACACACACACACACAATACTTGTCAGGAAGACAGCAGCGAGTAATGGTACGTGGCGAAGTGTCAGAGTGGGCACCTGTGACCAGCGGGGTCCCACAGGGGTCAGTCCAAGGACCAGTGCTGTTTCTGGTATTTGTGAACGACATGAAGGAAGGAATAAACTCCGGGGTGTCCCTGTTTGCAGATGACGTGAAGTTGATGAGAAGAATTCATTCGATCGAAGACCAGGCGGAAATACAAAGGGATCTGGACAGGCTGCAGACCTGGTCCAGCAACTGGCTCCTGGAGTTCAATCCCACCAAGTGCAAAGTCATGAGGATTGGGGAAGGGCAAATAAGACCGCAGACGGAGTACAGTCTAGGGGGCCAGAGACTACAAACATCACTCAAGGAAAAAGATCTTGGGGTGAGTATAACCCCAGGCACATCTCCTGAAGCGCACATCAACCAAATAACTGCTGCAGCATATGGGCGCCTGGCAAACCTCAGAACAGCATTCCGACATCTTAATAAGGAATCGTTCAGGACCCTGTACACCGTGTACGTTAGGCCCATATTGGAGTATGCTGCACCAGTTTGGAACCCACACCTAGCCAAGCATGTAAAGAAACAAGAGAAAGTGCAAAGGTTTGAAACAAGACTAGTCCCAGAGTTAAGAGGTATGTCCTATGAGGAGAGGTTAAGGGAAATCAACCTGACGACACTGGAGGACAGGAGAGATAGGGGGGACATGATAACGACTTACAAAATACTGAGAGGAATTGAAAAGGTGGACAAAGACAGGATGTTCCAGAGACTGGACACAACAACACGGGGACACAGTTGGAAGCTAAAGACACAGATGAATCAAAGGGATGTTAGGAAGTATTTCTTCAGCCACAGAGTAATCAGGAAGTGGAATAGTTTGGGAAGCGATGTAGTGGAGGCAGGATCCATACATAGCTTTAAGCAGAGGTACGATAAAGCTCATGGTTCAGGGAGAGTGACCTAGTAGCAACCAGTGAAGAGGCGGGGCCAGGAGCTTGGACTCGACCCCTGCAACCTCAACTAGGTGAGTACAACTAGGTGAGTACACACACACACACACACACACACACACACAAGCGCGCGCTTACTGTGTGAGGTAATGGAGATCTTCAAGAGTCTCAGACCGGGCTGCGGGGACGTTGACCCCCGAAACCCTCTCCAGGTAAACTCCAGGTAAACACCTGGAGAGAGTTGGTTTTATAACCAATAACCAGCACGGATTTAATGGTGGCAAATGTCTTACTAACATGCTGGAGTTTCATGATAAAGTAACGAGACAGACAGACAGACAAACAGACAGACAGAGAGCGAGAGAGAGATGGGTGACTTGCATATTCTTGGAATGCAAGAATAGGCAAGAAGAAGCAGGATTGGCGCAATGTGCTACTCTGGAGGAAATAGTTCCTTAGGTAAACGACACAGTGATGTCAGAATAGGAGGAGTAGCAAGTATGGTTCAGTAAGTATCCGTATAAGGACCAGTGCTCTTTCTTATGTCTTTGAATGACATTCCAGAGAGAAAGTTGTATCCCTACTTGCAGATGTAAAATTAGCGAGAATAAACTGGATGAGGACAAGGAGAGACTGCAAATGAACCTGCAGAAATTACAAGATTGGCAAGGCTAGTTGTTATTTGAATTCACTCCCATCAAATTGAAAGTTGTGAAAATTGGCCAAGGCAAGAAGACTGCATATATATTCAAGGGACAAGCTGCAGACTTCAGACTTTATTCGAGAAGAGACACGTAGGTAGCAGCGAAGCGCCGAGTTTATCGCCAGAGACACATATCAACTAAATTACCTCTGTACTCAGTGCTCCTTTGTCAAACTAAGAGTAGGTTTCTGGAATCTCAAGAAAAAGTTATTCCTAGTCCTTTATAAAACATAAGTCAAACCTATCGTGAAACCGGCATACAGCACCAGCATCGAACCCACGCCAGATAACGTATGTTAAGAACTGATGTAGATGGTATTGCCTACCCCATAACTGTTTCCCATGACTCCCGCTAGGGAAGCTGTCTCCGTAGACGTTTCACAGATCACCCACCAGGGGGTTTTATACTGGAGAGTGTGCAGGGTTATACAACGAGGCTACGTCCAGAGCAAAGTGGAAAGAGTTTCAGGTGAGCCTGAAAGAAATGAACCTGACCACATTAAATTACAGAAAAAACAGGGAAGATATACTTAAAAATATATAAAATACTCAAAGTGATTGATATGGTGGATAGCGATAGACTGTTTGAGAGTCTGGAAGTTAAATACAGTGACGAGTCAGTGATGTCAGAAAGTATTTCTTCAGCCTCAAAGTGGTCAGGAAGTGGAAAGACCAGTACGAAGTAGTAGTGGGGGGCAAGCTCCATACATAGCTTACAGAATAGGTACGACGGTTCACGACACTAGCAAGTGGCAAGTTAAGAGACAGAGCCAGGAGCTGAAACTTTACCCCCTGCCACCACATATACATATAGGTGAGCATAAATAGGTGAGAGCAAACGCACACACGCACACATTTATATATTGTGCCTATATATATATATATATATATATATATATATATATATATATATATATATATATATATATATATATATATATATATATATATATATATCAATGAAATACTAAAACAGAGACTACAAAACTCACTTCTCCGAAATGCATAAAATAAACCACAACTGTAGCTCTGCGTTGCAAACAATACAAATGTAACAAAAATTGCCAATTTCGGCGTGTACAATAAATGGTTATGGAGACAAATGCGCAGTTTTGGCGAAATTATGTTGCCAGTGCGTGTGTGTTTTGTGTTATTTATTGCCTGCCACAACACCCACGTCAGCCATGCCAATGACAGTTTTAAATATTTTGACTTCTTTTGCGAATTTCCGCGACGAATTACTTTTGCGCATATACATATATATATACATATATATATATACACATATATATATATATATACATATATATATATATACATATATATATACATATATATATATACATATATATATACATATACATATACATATATATATATATATACATATATATATACATATACATATATATATACATATACATATATATATATATATACATATACATATATATATAGATACACATATACATATATATATATATATATATATATATATATATATATATACATATATATATATATATAGGAGAAAATTCTCAAACAGCTTCAGGGAGAATCTTGAGTTTTCCCTGAAGCAAGTTTATTCTTTTCTCTGAGGATGAGGGTCCCTACAACAGTTCTAGAGGTGGTACCTCCCTATATTATATATATATATATATATATATATATATATATATATATATATATATATATATATATATATATATATATATATATATATGGCGTGCCGAATAGGCAGAACTTGCGATCTTGGCTTAAATAGCAACGCTCATCTTGCCATATAGGACAAGTGAAAATTTGTGTATGCAATAATTTCGCCAAAATCATTCTGAACCTAACGAAAAAAATATATTTCAATGGGTTTGTTTAGTATTAAATAACTGTAAACAAATCTAAAATATATTTAGTTAGGTTAGGCTAAAATAAATTGCTCTTGTTATAATAAGGTTAGGTAAGTTTTCTAAGATTCTTTTGGTGCAAAATTAAAAATTTTACATTAACATTAATGAAAAAACAATATCTTTAAACGTATAAGAGAAAATTTCAGAAAGGACTTAATTTTAAATGAGTTCTTGCTAATTGACCAGTTTTACATATTCGGCACTACAGATATATATATATATATATATATATATATATATATATATATATATATATATATATATATATATATATATATATATATATATATATATATATGTATATATGTGTGTGTGTGTGTGTGTGTACTCACCTAGTTGAGGTTGCAGGGGTCGAGTCCAAGCTCCTGGCTTGGTCGCTATTAGGTCACTCTCCCTGAACCCTGAGCTTTATCATACCTCTGCTTAAAGCTATGTATGGATCCTGCCTCCACTACATCGCTTCCCAAACCATTCCACTTCCTGACTACTCTGTGGCTGAAGAAATACTTCCTAACATCCCTGTGATTCATCTGTGTCTTCAACTTCCAACTGTGTCCCCTTGTTGCTGTGTCCCATCTCTGGAACATCCTGTCTTTGTCCACCTTGTCAGTTCCTCTCAGTATTTTATATGTCGATATCCTATCTCCCCTATCTCTCCTGCCTTCCAGTGTCGTCAGGTCGATTTTCCTTAACCTCTCCTCGTAGGACATACCCCTTAGCTCCGGAACTAGTCTTGTTGCAAACCTTTGCACTTTTTCTAGTTTCCTTACGTGCTTGGCTAGATGTGGGCTCCAAACTGGTGCTGCATTCTCCAGTATGGACCTAACGTACACAGTGTACAGGGTCCTGAACGATTCCTTATTAAGATGGCGGAATGCTGCTCGTAGGTTTGCTTGGCGCCGGTACGCTACAGCAGTTATTTGGTTGATGTGCGCCTCAGGAGATGTGCCTGGTGTTATACTCACCCCAAGATCTTTTTCCTTGAGTGAGGTTTGTAGTCTCTGGCCCCCTAGACTGTACTCCGTCTGCGGTCTTCTTTGCCCTTACCCAATCTTTATGACTTTGCACTTGGCGGGGTTGAAATTTAGGAGCCAGTTGCTGGACCAGGTCTGCAGCCTGTCCAGACCCCTTTGTAGTTCTGCCTGGTCTTCGTCCGATTGGATTCTTCTCATCAACTTCACATCATCTGCAAACAGAGACACTTCGGAGTCTATTCCCTCCGTCGTGTCACTCACAAATACCAGAAACAGCACTGGTCCTAGGACTGACCCCTGTGGAACCCCTCTCGTCACAGGCGCCCACTCTGACACCTCGCCACGAACCATGACTCACTGTTGTCTTCCTGACAGGTATTCCCTGAACCATTGTAGTGCTTTCCCTGCCTTGTCCTCCACCTTTTGCGCTAATCTCTTGTGTGGAACTGTGTCAAGCGCCTTTTTACAGTCCAAGAAAATGCAATCTACCCACCCCTCTCTCTCTCTCTCTTGTCTTACGGCTGTCATCCAGTCATAGAACTCCAATAGGTTTGTGACAGGATTTCCCGTCCCTGATACAGTGCTGGCTGTCGTTGATAAGCTCATTCCTTTCTAGGTGCTCCACCACTTTTCTGATAATCTTCTCCATGACTTTGAATACTATACATGTCATTGAAACTGGTCTGTAGTTTAATGCTTCGTGTCTGTCTCCTTTTTTAAAAATTGGGAATACATTTGGTATCTTCCATACCTCAGGTAGTCGCCCTGTTTCAATAAATGTGTTGAATATTGTTGCTAGGGGTACACGGAGCGCCTTTGCTCCCTATCTCAGTACCCATGGAGAGATGCTATCCGGCCCAATCGCCTTTGAGGCATCTAGCTCACTTAGCAGCCTCTTCACTTCTTCCTCGGTTGTATGTATTGTGTCCAACACTTCATGGTGTACCCCACACTAAAGGACCCCAGTGGAAATAAGTCACTCTCTGACTTTTTTGGGGTTATCCTAGATTCTCTACACATATGCTGCTATGTATGATAATCTATGTAACTGTATTTGTGTATACCTATGTAACTGTATTTGTGTATTACTGACCCTCCCGTCTTTCTTGAGTCCCTTCTGTCTCCTCTGTGAACACTTCTTTGAATCTCATGTTGAGTTCCTCACATACTTCGTGGTCGTTTCTTGTGATCTCTCCTCCTTCCTTCCTCAGCCTCATTACCTGGTCCTTGACTGTTGTTTTCCTCCTGATGTGGCTCTACAACAGCTTCGGGTCAGATTTGGCTTTCGCTGCTATGTTATTTTCATATTGTCGTTGGGCCTCCCTTCTTACCTGCGCATATTCATTTCTGGCTCTACGACTTCTCTCCTTATTCTCCTGGGTCCTTTGCCTTCTATACTTCTTCTATTCTCTAGCACACTTGGTGTGTGTGTGTGTGTGTGTGTGTGTGTGTGTGTGTGTGTGTGTGTGTGTGTGTGTGTGTGTGTGTGTGTGTGTGAATGGTAGGGGATGTGTACACACATTAATGAACAGTACTTGGAAAAAATGAAGAAACTTTTTTTTTCAGTTTTGCATTTGTAAAAGACATATGATAGTGTTGATGGGTGAGCAATATGGCGGATGTTACGGATGTATGGAACAGGTGGTAGGTTAATTAAAGCAGTGAAGAGGCTTCATGTGGATAGCGAGACTCATGCTAGGGTATGTAGGGGAGAGAGAGAGAGAGAGAGAGAGAGAGAGAGAGAGAGAGGAGGGATTATTTCCTGGCCGTATCTTTCCCACCCTTTCTGAATTACTCACATTTATCCTAAATCACTCTTTCACCTCTTCCTCCGTTCTGCCTTTTATTTAAATTGTCCTCTTTCTTAGCCCTCCTTTCTTCCCTTCTTTCTCCTCTTCTACATTCTCCTATATCTCTCCTTTAACCCTCCTTATTCTTCTCTCCTCTCCCTTTCCCTCCCCCTTCTCCCTGCTTTCTGCCTTCCCTCACCTGTACAAACCACATACCAGGAGCACTTCATCCTGGTGAGGTGAGTGTGGTGACGACAGGTGGGCGACACATGTGAGTGTACATCACCAATATTAGTTCCCGAGTCGAGTTTACCGTCTCCACCTGTCACCATCATTTGCTGGACACGTCTCGTTTCCTTTTACCTTGTCCCTTATGTTACCTTCAGGTCTCCTATGTTAACTCTAGGCTTCCTATGTTACCTTCTAACTCTAGTTCTCCTATGTTACCTGTTAACTCTGGGCCTCCTATGTTACCATCAGGTCCCCTGTGTTTACTCTAGGCTCCCTATATTACCTTCAGGTTCCCTGTGTTTACTCCAGGCCTTCTATATTACAATCAGGTTCCCTGTGTTTACTCTAGGCCCCCTGTATTACCTTCAGGCTCGTGTGTTTACTCTAGGCCTTCTGTGGTAATTTTAGGTCTGTTAACTAAACGAAAAGTTGAAGATTGAGACACTTATGCAACATATGGGAATCTTTATTTAGGAAACGTTTCGCCACACAGTTGCTTCATCAGTCCAATACAAAGCAGAAAGGTGTAAGGAGAGGAGAAGTTTGAGGTAATCAGTCCCTCAGCCTGGAGTCGATGTGTTCAGTCCATCAATCCTGTAGAAAGTACAGCATAGGGCCGTAGACGTGGCTTATATATTGTAGTCAGGTGAGGCGAAGCAGGAGGAGGCGGGGTCATAGTGGTACCATCCACTAGTCTAAGTAGGTCTTCGTCCAAAGGTTGGACAAGTGTTGAAGAATTCTTTGTATCAAGATCCCATGATGATGCAGTGTCTGACAGTTGTGATGAATGGTTTTCAAAACCATTCATCACAACTGTCAGATTGTCGGTTTTCAAAAATATTCATCACAACTGTTAACTAAGCATCAATTGTTACCTTCAGGCATCCTACCTACCTACCTACCTACCTACCTACCTACCTACCTACCTACCTACCTGTGATGATTCTAAGTTTCCTATGTTAACTTTAGACCTTTGCAAGAAGTGAGCTTAGACCATTTTCTACATTGATATACAATAAGGTAAAGGGAATAAGCACACATCTTTCGTGTCATTATACTGACAAACACAAACCACCAACACTGCATAGCAATAGGAGCTATGTCTATGGCAAGAGGCTTCCAAGTTAGCCGCTAGAGAATCACCAGTGATGCATGTTGAGCGTTCAAGTGAGGGAGTCTGAGCGAGAATTCGCCTCGGCACTACTTTTATAATCTCCCACATGTTCGGTCCCTGATACCTCTGCCTAAAGATTTTCCAAATCGTACCCGGTCATTGGCAGCAATGACTGGGTCAGTCATTGCTGCCTAAGCTACAACGCCGTAGAGCAGTTGCTCTATGGCCTTTCCATGACTTGATCTGACCTTGCCACGCTGCCTAGCGCCTGACCGTCAAGGATGTTTTGTTGGAATTCAAAGAATTATTAAGGTAATAGGTGTATTCTAAAGTTTAAAATAGGATAAAAATCGTAACGCATATCACACGTCAATCCTTCACTCACCACACCCTCAAGCAGACACACTTGTTGCCTCCCCCCTTCCTTAGTAACCATACTTCAATAAACATCCAGGGAGCAAGCACCCTTCCTGATCCCTCCCTCTCTTCCCACGCACACAATCAAGCACCATCCCTCCCTCCACCACTCACCACACACCCAGGTAATCAAGTAAGGTTATTCTGGTACAGTTACATAGTCTTTGGACGAGTGCAGTTATCTTACATAATGTGTGTAAATTACTTAGGATAACCCGCAAAAAAGTCAAACAACGTGACTTATTTCCACTGGGGTCCTTGTAGTATCAAATATTAGATGCAATATTAATATTAAAAATAAATTAAATCGAGTAAATCAAATGCATGGTAATGTTATAATAGAAATAAATTAAACTGAGTAAATCAATTACAAGAAAATTAAAAAATGACCATTATAAAGAAAAAAATCACTTGGATTTAACATTTACGCGAGTGTTACCTGTACAAGAGATTACTTGCCTCTCTCTTGCTTCATTTATTACATACTTTTTAGCTCTCTTCCTAAATTGGTTTAGGGTAAGACCGACCTTGACATGGTCAGGCAACTACTTCCACTGCTATATTGCTCTTATTATTATTATAATCAACTATTTTGTTCTGATTATATGTGCATGTATATATATATATATATATATATATATATATATATATATATATATATATATATATATATATATATATATACATATATATATATATATTTATTATCACACTGGCCGATTCCCACCAAGGCAGAGTGGCCCGAAAAAGAAAAACTTTCACCATCATTCACTCCATCACTGTCTTGCCAGAAGGGTGCTTTACACTACAGTTTTTAAACTGCAACATTAACACCCCCTCCTTCAGAGTGCAGGCACTGTACTTCCCATCTCCAGGACTCAAGTCCGGCCTGCCGGTTTCCCTGAATCCCTTCATAAATGTTACTTTGCTCACACTCCAACAGCACGTCAAGTATTAAAAACCATTTGTCTCCATTCACTCCTATCAAACACGCTCACGCATGCCTGCTGGAAGTCCAAGCCCCTCGCACACAAAACCTCCTTTACCCCCTCCCTCCAACCTTTCCTAGGCCGACCCCTACCCCGCCTTCCTTCCACTACAGACTGATACACTCTTGAAGTAACTCTGTTTCGCTCCATTCTCTCTACATGTCCGAACCACCTCAACAACCCTTCCTCAGCCCTCTGGACAACAGTTTTGGTAATCCCGCACCTCCTCCTAACTTCCAAACTACGAATTCTCTGCATTATATTCACACCACACATTGCCCTCAGACATGACATCTCCACTGCCTCCAGCCTTCTCCTCGCTGCAACATTCATCACCCATGCTTCACACCCATATAAGAGCGTTGGTAAAACTATACTCTCATACATTCCCCTCTTTGCCTCCAAGGACAAAGTTCTTTGTCTCCACAGACTCCTAAGTGCACCACTCACCCTTTTCCCCTCATCAATTCTATAATTCACCTCATCTTTCAAAGACCCATCCGCTGACACGTCCACTCCCAAATATCTGAATACATTCACCTCCTCCATACTCTCTCCCTCCAATCTGATATCCATTCTTTCATCACCTAATCTTTTTGTTATCCTCATAACCTTACTCTTTCCTGTATTCACTTTTAATTTTCTTCTTTTGCACATCCTACCAAATTCATCCACCAATCTCTGCAATTTCTCTTCAGAATCTCCCAAGAGCACAGTGTCATCAGCAAAGAGCAATTGTGACAACTCCCACTTTATGTGTGATTCTTTATCTTTTAACTCCACGCCTCTTGCCAAGACCCTCTCATTTACTTCTCTTACAACCCCATCTATAAATATATTAAACAACCACGGTGACATCACACATCCTTGTCTAAGGCCTACTTTTACTGGGAAATAATTTCCCTCTTTCCTACATACTCTAACTTGAGCCTCACTATCCTCGTAAAAACTCTTCACTGCTTTCAGTAACCTACCTCCTACACCATACACCTGCAACATCTGCCACATTGCCGCCCCTATCCACCCTGTCATACGCCTTTTCCAAATCCATAAATGCACAAAGACCTCTTTAGCCTTATCTAAATACTGTTCACTTATATGTTTCACTGTAAACACCTGGTCCACACACCCCCTATCTTTCCTAAAGCCTCCTTGTTCATCTGCTATCCTATTCTCCGTCTTACTCTTAATTCTTTCAATAATAACTCTACCATACACTTTACCAGGTATATTCAACAGACTTATCCCCCTATAATTTTTGCACTCTCTTTTGTCCCCTTTGCCTTTATACAAAGGAACTATGCATGCTCTCTGCCAATCCCTAGGTACCTCTTCCATACATTTATTAAATAATTGCACCAACCACTCCAAAACTATATCCCCACCTGCTTTTAACATTTCTATCTTTATCCCATCAATCCCGGCTGCCTTACCCCCTTTCATTTTACCTACTGCCTCACGAACTTCCCCCACACTCACAGCTGGCTCTTCCTCACTCCTACAAGATGTTATTCCTCCTTGCCCTATACACGAAATCACAGCTTCCCTATCTTCATCAACATTTAACAATTCCTCAAAATATTCCCTCCATCTTCCCAATACCTCTAACTCTCCATTTAATAACTCTCCTCTCCTATTTTTAACTGACAAATCCATTTGTTCTCTAGGCTTTCTTAACTTGTTAATCTCACTCCAAAACTTTTTCTTATTTTCAACAAAATTTGTTGATAACATCTCACCCACTCTCTCATTTGCTCTCTTTTTACATTGCTTCACCACTCTCTTAACCTGTCTCTTTTTCTCCATATACTCTTCCCTCCTTGCATCACTTCTACTTTGTAAAAACTTCTCATATGCTAATTTTTTCTCCCTTACTACTCTCTTTACATCATCATTCCACCAATCGCTCCTCTTCCCTCCCGCACCCACTTTCCTGTAACCACAAACTTCTGCTGAACACTCTAACACTACATTTTTAAACCTACCCCATACCTCTTCGACCCCATTGCCTATGCTCTCATTAGCCCATCTATCCTCCAATAGCTGTTTATATCTTACCCTAACTGCCTCCTCTTTTAGTTTATAAACCTTCACCTCTCTCTTCCCTGATGCTTCTATTCTCCTTGTATCCCATCTACCTTTTACTCTCAGTGTAGCTACAACTAGAAAGTGATCTGATATATCTGTGGCCCCTCTATAAACATGTACATCCTGAAGTCTGCTCAAGAGTCTTTTATCTATCAATACATAAATAATAGGAGTCCTCAGGTTGTTCTTCAACTCTATACATCCTTGGTTAGGCCTCATTTAGATTATGCTGCACAGTTTTGGTCACCGTATTACAGAATGGATATAAATTCTCTGGAAAATGTACAAAGGAGGATGACAAAGTTGATCCCATGTATGAGAAACCTTCCCTATGAGGATAGACTAAGGGCCCTGAATCTGCACTCTCTAGAAAGACGTAGAATTAGGTGGGATATGATTGAGGTGTATAAATGGAAGACAGGAATAAATAAAGGGGATGTAAATAGTGTGCTGAAAATATCTAGCCTAGATAGGACTCGCAGCAATGGTTTTAAGTTGGAAAAATTCAGATTCAGGAAGGATATAGGAAAGTACTGGTTTGGTAATAGAGTTGTGGATGAGTGGAACAAATTACCGAGTACAGTTATAGAGGCCAGAACGTTGTGTAGCTTTAAAAATAGGTTGGATAAATACATGAGTGGATGTGGGTGGGTGTGAGTTGGACCTGATAGCTTGGGCTACCAGGTCGGTTGCCGTGTTCCTCCCTTAAGTCAATGTGACCTGATTTGACTAGGTTGGGTGCATTGGCTTAAGCCGGTAGGAGACTTGGACCTGCCTCACATGGGCCAGTAGGCCTTTTGCAGTGTTCCTTCGTTCTTATGTTCTTATGTTCTTAATACATAATCCAACAAACTACTGTCATTTCGCCCTACATCATATCTTGTATACTTATTTATCCTCTTTTTTCTTATAATATGTATTACCTATAACTAAACCCCTTTCTATACAAAGTTCAATCAAAGGGCTCCCATTATCATTACACCTGGCACCCCAAACTTACCTACCACACCCTCTCTAAAAGTTTCTCCTACTTTAGCATTCAGGTCCCCTACCACAATTACTCTCTCACTTGGTTCAAAGGCTCCTATACATTCACTTAACATCTCCCAAAATCTCTCTCTCTCCTCTGCATTCCTCTCTTCTCCAGGTGCATACACGCTTATTATGACCCACTTCTCGCATCCAACCTTTACTTTAATCCACATAATTCTTGAATTTACACATTTATATTCTGTGTGTGTCGTGCCGAATAGGCAAAACTGGTCAATTAGCAAGAACTCATTTAAAATTAAGTCCTTTCTAAAATTTTCTCTTTTACGTTTAAAGATATATTTTTTTCATTAATGCTAATGTAAAAATTTATAATTTTGCATCAAAAGAATCTTAGAAAACTTACCTAACCTTATTATAACAAGAACAATTTATTTTAGCCTAACCCAACTAAATATATTTTAGATTTGTTTACAATAATTTAATACTAAACAAACACAGTGAAATATATTTTTTTCGTTAGGTTCAGAATGATTTTGGCGAAATTATTGCATACATAAATTTTCGCTTGTCCTATATGGCAAGATGAGCGTTGCTATTTAAGCCAAGATCGCAGGTTCTGCCTATTCGGCACGACATATATATATATATATATATATATATATATATATATATATATATATATATATATATATATATATATATATATATATATATATATATATATTAAAATGGATGATATTTGTGTTTAATTACCAAAAAAGAGCAGAACTTAAAATATTTTTCCACCATCAAATGAGTTATGCCAGTTGGTGATGTTCAATTTAAATATTTACAGACAATTTCAGGATGACGAATTTGCTGGCGTGTTTTAATTAGTGATTTTTTATAATTAATGCCTAAATGAGCTTTGTTGACACATTTATTAGGATTCAGCATTCTTGAATTAACTCCACAAAAAATGAATGTTTGTTTGTGATATAAAAAAAAAACTCAAATTGTTTAATGTGTGTGTCTCTCTATATCATTAATATGTCTCTCTCTCTCTCTCTCTCTCTCTCTCTCTCTCTCTCTCTCTCTCTCTCTCTCTCTCTCTCTCTCTCTCTCTCTCTCTCCTCTCTCTCTCTCTCTCTCTCTCTCTCTCTCTCTGTATATATATATATATATATATATATATATATATATATATATATATATATATCCTATATGTAACTTTTAACTTTTACATGATTAATCATATTGATTCCATTATGCATTTAAGTCACGATAAAACATACACAACTTTTTTTCATATAATTTCCCCATCAGGGTTAGTGAGGTAAAGTTTGGCTGCTTAGATAAGGCTAGATTAATTTGGTTTAATTTATGGTGAGGGAGTAGGTACGGCCAGTGGAACAACAGATAGTATGTTGAAAATAGCACTTAGGATGTTATAAACATGTATGTTACTTTGTGTTGATGCATAGTTTGTATATTATGTTTTTATGTATAAATTCGTATTTGTTGAAATTATTACTTATAATAAGTAAATAATTTCCGAAGTTGAACGTATGAGTCACAGATGTTAGGAAATGCTTTTTCCGTCTCAGAATGGTTAGGGGGTAGAACGTCCGTGACAAAGAAATGTTAAAGGCTAACTTCGTATGTAGCTTTAAGCACACTAAGAACAGTAGAATGATGGAACATTGCAGTCGAGTTGGCCCATGCTGGACAGGTTAAACTCACACTCACCCACACCCACTCGTGTACATATTCGACCTATTTTAAAAACTATCCGAAGTTCTGACTTCAGTGAGTGTAAGTATAATGACGCTTACCAAGGTTAAGAGAGTGTGTGTAGTCAGTAGCGGCCAGCTAAGATGCAGGACCAGAAATATGTGCACGCGCGCGCACGCGGACTCACACACACTTGAGAGTGACGTAGTGGAGGCAGGATCCATACATAGCTTTAAGAAGAGGTTTAATAAAGCTCATGGAGAAGGGAGAGAGTAGACCTAGTAGCGACCAGCGAAGAGGAGCCAGGAGCTATGAATTAACCCCGGCAACCACAAATAGACGAGTACACGTACACACACACATACACACACCACATGTGGCAGGCTCCTGGTCTCTCCCACTACGCCTGGAAATGTTTCCCTTGTCATGCAAATACACCACCCTGGACAGGATATTCATGACATGGGCTATATCTCACACGCACAACTCAACGCTTCCCACCAACACTATTTTCATGGTAGTTTAGTTGTGGTGCTGCTAGTAGTGGTACTAGTGGTAGTAGTGGTGGTAGTAGCGGGTGCGTTGTTATTGGCAATGGTAGTAATATGGGTGATGAAAATAATTTCACCTAGTTAAACCTCACCATTCTTGAAAGTTTGAACAAGATCGGATGAGGCATTCCCAAGTTATAAACGAAAACCTTGGAGGAAGAAAAAAAATGAAGCGATCAATCTTTATAAGTTACCCTCCTGGGATACTTTATAACTTGACAATATTGCCATCTTTAGAGGCGACGTACAAACAGATGTACGTAGTAATGGAGGAACATTGGTGAAGGTCTACTGGCCCATGTTAGATAGGTTCATCTCGCACCAACCTACACCCACTCTTGTACATGTCCAGCCTATTTTTTTTTTAACGACTCTCAAAGTTATCCCAAATTCCTGAGTGAATTTCACTTGTATAGAGGTGACCAGTTGCACTGAATTACACACGGTTATGTATTAGGGATTATACTATAATCCCTAAAATAGGGATTATACTATAATCCCTATTTTAGGGACTATAGTAGCCTTGACGGGTGGTGAATAGGTTACATGCAGCCCAATGACCCT
>NC_091357.1:10246638-10289138 GCF_038502225.1 Cherax quadricarinatus
GTTGTCGTCTGCCTATAAATTTTCTATGGTCCTGACAGAGCCCTCTGGTGAATGAACCCCTTAATAAATGTCAAAAGTGTTGCAAGTGAATCTTTTATCCCATTAGTACCATGCACTTGTACTTCTTTTCAGCATCAAATGTGCTCAGGTTAGTTAGTGTAATTTAATATAGAAAACGGGTTATAGATATATTCAACCTCGTCTTCTAAGAATTCTGAGTTGCATGCTGAGTACACCCTGAGATATAAACCCGAAATTAAAACAAAAAAATTTATTTGAGAGAGATGAACTAGAAGAGGCCTGTTGATAAATATCTGAATATATCATGACTCACGAAATCGTAATAACACAATTGCAAAGAAACCACAGAATAGGTGGGATTTGAAATCACTCACCTTGGGTTCAAACGCCTCCCGTTCCGTGGTCGGAATATATCAGTTGTCTGTGAGAGAAAAATAAGACATAAAATGAAAACATTAAGACATTTTATTGGAAACGTGTTCGTCCTAGGACCTTTGTCACTCCAAATGTCCTGGGACCTGGATCTCAGGACCGAAACATTCCCATTAAAATGTCCTTGTGTTTGCGTTTTCTTCAACCTGTCGGCACCACGTACCATTTTTTGCAATTGTTTCTTCATCTTTAAATATAAGTATTTATATCAATTCTACATTAATGAATGTGCAAAAAAAATGTCAGCCTGGACATATTAAGGAATCTGTCTTCCTGAGTAGATCGATAATGACACCAAGAACAACCTAGAATAATATTGTAAATTGTATGCAATACCGACAATACAACAATAAGTATATTTATGGATGAAACGTTTCTCCTGCGCTGCAGGCTTTGTCAGTCGATTGTTGGGATGAATTACAATCCCGGAGACAGTGGACGAAACCTAGAAGTGGCAAAATTCCCTCATATGTTCAAATGTAATTGGAGAATTAGTCGAATTTTTTGCAGCGTGTTCTCTTGATTTGGAAGACGTTAATTTTTTTAATCATTCTCGTGTGATTGGCAGATCCAAAATCTTATTTCTTAATCATTCTTACGTCGTCGGAAGATAAAAGATTACTTTCCTAATCATACTTAAGATTATTGTCTCACATGATTAAAGATACAAATTTGTTTCTTAACTGTCCTCACGTGATTGGCAGATATAAACTTGGTTTCCTAATCATCCTCACGTGACTGACTGATTAATAATTCACGTGTGCTCTCACGATTGGCTAGTGAATCGTCCCTCCTGAAACTTTAACGTGATTGGTTGATCAGTCCTTCACGCATCCTTACATGACAAGCTAATGAATCGTGGCTCTTACAACACTTTAACGTGATTGGCTGATTAGTAACTGTTTTCGCAGAGTCCTCTCCTGATTGGCAGATGATTTTCTAGGTCGTGTTTGTTAAATACACCTGAGGCGGTAATGATGGAGTTGGGACGTGTAAATACTTACCTTCCCTAAAATTTTACCTGCTGACTGACTGACACCTGGATATTGATTTTCCAACCTCTGGTTTATCGGATTACACACACACACACACACACACACACGGGCCCAGGAGCTAGGACTCGACCCCCGCAACCTCAACTAGGTGAGTACACACACACACACCGTGTACACCGTGTACGTCAGGCCTATACTGGAGTATGCAGCACCAGTATGGAACCCTCACCTAGTCAAACACGTCACGAAATTGGAGAAAGTGCTAAAATTTGCAACAGGATTAGTCCCGGAACTGAGGGTATGTCTTATGAGGAGAGGTTAACGGAACTCAACCTGATGACACTAGAGCAGTGGTTCCCAAACTGGGGGTAAATTACCCCCTGGGGGTAATTTAACCATTTTTGGGGGGTAATGGAGGGGTGACAGAAAAAAGTTATGAATTCTGAAAATCAAGAAAACAATGCGGTACCCAGTATGAGGATTATTGTTAACTTTGTCTTAGTATATAAAGTTGTAAAGTAAACCTATTATAAGTAAGTAATAAAGTTAAACCAAATAACAATAAACATCAAAACTAATATACAGTATTAGAAAAGAAGAAATATATAGCTAAGTGTGTGGAAACCCAAAAGTATTTTGACAAGTATGCTTCAGGACAAAAGTCACTCAGTAGCCCAGATCGACCTGTCCAGTACGCGTCACTCACTTCCTGAGGTTGCCTCTATTTCACACTGTCAGTTTATCTGTGAGCATCAGCCGAGGTAGACATAAGCTGGTATGTATGTGTACTGCCCTGTGCAGTATATAGTTAGTATTTACCCACTGTTACTGTGAATTTGTAGCTATTATTAATTTTATATATAATGTATGTGTGGTTCTTACGTTTTCAATGGTTTTGCTAGGATTAGCAGAGTATGCGAGGCTGTATAAGTTCACGTTTAGCCATATATATCAATAATAACAACATTTTGTGAAAGGGGTAACATGCTTTATGTGGCATGTTAAATTGGGTAACAAGCTGAAAAAGTTTGGGAACCACTGCACTAGAGGATAGGAGGGATAGGGATGACATGATAACAACGTATAAAATACTGAGAGGAATTGACAAGATGGACAGGGCTCGAATGTTTCAGAGATGGGATACAGGAACAATGGGACACAATTGGAAGCTGAAAATCCAGATGAGTCATAGGGATGTTAGGAAGTATTTCTTTAGCCTTAGTGTTGTCAGAAATTGGAATAATCTGGAGAGTAAAGTAGTGGAAGCAAGTTCCATACATAGATTTAAGAAGAGGTATGATAAAGCTCACGGAGCAGGGAGAGAGTGAATTAGTGTCGACCAGTGAAGAGGCGGGGCCAGGAGCTATGAATCGACCCCTGCAACTACATATAGGTGAGTACAAGCACACACACACACACACACACACACACACACACACACACACACAGGTCCTAGGACCTGTGCTGTTTCTGGTATATGTGAATGATAATAACGGAAGGGATAGACTCAGAAGTGTCCTTGTTTGCAGATGATGTGAAGTTAATGAGAAGAATAAAATCGGACGAGGATCAGGCAATACTACAAAGAGACCTGGACAGGCTACAAGCCTGGTCCAGCAACTGGCTCCTTGAGTTTAACCCTGCCAAATGTAAAGTCATGAAGATTGGGGAAAAGCAAAGAAGACCACAGACACAATATAGTCTAGATGGACAAAGACTGCAACCCTCACTCAAGGAAAAAGATCTGGGGGTGAGTATAACACCGAGCATATCTCCTGAGGCGCACATCAATCAGATAACTGCTGCATCATACGGGCGTCTGGCAAACTTACGGATAGCGTTCCGATACCTCAGTAAGGGATCGTTCAAGACTCTGTATACCATTTACGTCAGGCCCATATTTGAGTATGCAGCACCAGTTTGGAATCCACACCTGGTCAAGCACGTCAAGAAATTAGAGAAAGTGCAAAGGTTTGCAACAAGACTAGTCCCAGAGCTAAGGGGATTGTCCTACGAAGAAAGGATGAGGGAAATCGGCCTGACGACACTGGAGGACAGGAGGGTCAGGGGAGACATGATAACGACATATAAAATACTGCGCGGAATAGACAAGGTGGACAAAGACGGGATGTTCCAGAGATGGGACACAGAGACAAGAGGTCACAATTGGAAGTTGAAGACTCAGATGAATCAAAGGGATGTTAGGAAGTATTTCTTCTGCCATAGAGTAGTCAAGCCGTGGAATAGCCTAAAAAGTGAAGTAGTGGAGGCGGGAACCATACATAGTTTTAAGGCGAGGTATGATAAAGCTCATGGAGCAGGGAGAGAGAGGACCTAGTAGCAATCAGTGAAGAGGCGGGGCCAGGAGCTATGAATCGACCCCTGCAACCACAAATAGGTGAGTACAAAAAGGTGAGTACACACACACACACACATACACACACACACACACACACACACACACACACACACACACACACACACACACACACACACACACACACACACACACTCGCACGCACGCACACGCACACACGGGGCCAGGAGCTCGGACTCGACCCTCGCAACCTCAACTAGGTGAGTACACACACACACACACACACAAAGTGGATAAGCTAGACAGAGACAGGATGTTCCAGAGATGGGACACAGAAACAAGTGGTCACAATTGGAAGTTGAAGACTGAGACGAGTCACAGGGATGTTAGGAAGTATTTCTTCAGTCAGGAAGTGGTCAGGAAGTGGAATAGCCTAGCAAGTGATGTAAAGGAGGCAGGAACCATACATAACTTTAAGACGAGGTATGACAAAGCTCAGGAAGCAGAGAGAGAGAGGACCTAGTAGCGATCAGTGAAGAGGCGGGGCCAGAAGCTGAGTCTCGACCCCTGCAACCACAATTAGGTGAGTACACACACATATATGTATGTACATATATATATATATATATATATATATATATATATATATATATATATATATATATATATACATATATATATATATATATATATATATATATATATATATATATATATATATATATATATATTTATATATGTATGTATATATATTATATACACCTATGGTTACGGTGGTGATAGTGATTTATGGTGACGGTGATGGTTACGGCGGCGGCGGCGGCGGCGATGACGACGAATAAGTCGGTCTCTCCAAAAGATCTCATTAATTGACTTGGGAGACTCAGGTGGCAGAAACTTTTTTAATTATGGCGGAATTGCTTGATGCAACTGGAACTACAGTGTCCTCGGCACTTGTTATAAAATATCACCATGTTTTATTTAATTTACTTCTTATTTTGCCTCACAATATACAGAATATATATATATATATATATATATATATATATATATCTATATATATATATATATATATATATATATATATATATATATGTTATAGTGTTTGCTTACGTGTCTTTCTAAACCAACTTGTCGGTATTTATTACCAAGGTTTATACCATATATATATATAATTTACTGAGAAAAATTCTTGATATTGTACAACTTTCAGGTAACTTACCTTGTTAAAAAATATTTTGAATGCAGCAACAAATTTGAAATTTTGGGTAAAAGAAAAAGGTTGACTTATAGCCGAGAATATGCATTCCCTTAATTCTCATAAAAATGCCCCATTAAAAAATTACGTGAGCGATACCATGTGCTGACACTCGCATTATCATAAGAGTATGTGTGTGTAAAACAATGATATCATCCACGTATTTCTGTTTTTTTTCATTGTGCCATTTTTTCATTGCTATTACGCGTTTTATTTTTATTTATTTCCATTCCCTTAATTGTATGCTAAGAGTCTATGGACCTTATACTGTTTCCCTGAATCTTCGCCACGGACCCTGGGAACCCCTGATTTAGCAGGACCTTGACTCGCGAGATCAGTAGTTACACTAGCGCAGAGAGAGAGAGAGAGAGAGAGAGAGAGAGAGAGAGAGAGAGAGAGAGAGAGAGAGAGAGAGAGAGAGAGAGAGAGAGAGAGAGAGAGAGAGAGAGAGAGAGAGAGAGAGAGAGAGAGAGAGAGAGAGAGAGTTTCAAAGCGGAACATTTCTTAGTTATTCACTTTGGCTAAACACATTCGGCAGTTTGAAAAATTACGCATGTTGTCTATCTACCATGAGATCCTTAATCGTCTGAAGAGGGTCTCAGATCGAGAATATTTACGATGATTTTGTTCTTTTGTAATTGTGATTTATTCTTGTATATTACCCATACTGTCAGTATGTGGTCTCTCTTTGTGGTATACATAGCTTTTTTCCTACCATCTCGGTCTTTCTTCACCTGTTTATCTCTGTTTATCTTATTTGTTTTTGTTGCTCTCTTCACCTGCATTATGTTATATTTTTCTCTCCCTACCTTCTATCAATACATTGTCCTTTTCCCTTGCTTATATCTCCCTCGGTTCTTGTGTGAGAGCTTCTCGCTTGCCCCCGCCCTCTCTCTCTCTCTCTCTCTCTCTCTCTCTCTTATCCTCTTACCCCTCCTTTCCTCCCTCTTCCTTAGCTCTTCTCATTCATTTTTCACCTCACACAGTCCATCAGGCTTGCTTGATCCCTTCATTTCTTCTTTCATGCTCCTCCTCTTACTTCTCCTGTTCCATCTCTTCCTAAACCTCTTCCTCCTCTTTCTTCTCCTCTTTTTCTTCCTTCCCAGGAGACACAATGTAGATTAGTCGGAGAAAAGTTTACCCAGTTCCACACAGCTCCTGAAGCCTGGAATCTCGTTGGAGCTCGCATCTGTGGCTCTATAGTCCTCTACCTCCTCTTCTTCCTCCTCCCTCTTCATCTTTCCCTCTATTCCTCTTCGTTCTCATCCTCCTCTTCCTCCCTCCCTCTAAACATAGGGGAGGAAGGGATAGAGTGTTTTTAAAAAAAATACCAGCACCGCTCTGCTACACAACACTGTTCATGTGATAGTTACAACACCAGCAGTGTTGCTACACAACACTGTTCATGTGATAGTTACAACACCAGCAGTGTTGCTACACAACACTGTTCATGTGATAGTTACAACACCAGCAGTGTTGCTACACAACACTGTTCATGTGATAGTTACAACACCAGCAGTGTTGCTACACAACACTGTTCATGTGATAGTTACAACACCAGCAGTGTTGCTACACAACACTATTCATGTGATAGTTACAACACCAGCAGTGTTGCTACACAACACTATTCATGTGATAGTTACAACACCAGCAGTGTTGCTACACTATACTATTCATGTGATAGTTACAACAACAGCAGTGTTGCTACACAATCGTATTCATGTGATAGATTACACACCAGCAGTGTTGCTACACAACACTATTCATGTGATAGTTACATCAACAGCAGTGTTGCTCACACAACACTATTCATGCGATAGTTACAACAACAGCAGTGTTGCTACACAACACTATTCATGTGATAGTTACTAACAACAGCAGTGTTGCTACACAACGCTATTCATGTGATAGTTACAACATCCAGCAGTGTTGCTACACAACACTATTCATGTGATGTTACAACAACAGCAGTGTTGCTACACAACACTGTTCATGTGATAGTTACAACACCAGCAGTGTTGCTACACAACACTGTTCATGTGATAGTTACAACACCAGCAGTGTTACTACACAACACTGTTCATGTGTTAGTTACAACACCAGCAGTGTTACTACACAACACTGTTCATGTGTTAGTTACAACACCAGCAGTGTGTTGCTACACAACACTGTTCATGTGATAGTTACAACACCAGCAGTGTTGCTACACAACACTATTCATGTGATAGTTACAACACCAGCAGTGTTGCTACACAACACTATTCATGTGATAGTTACAACAACAGCAGTGTTGCTACACAACGCTATTCATGTGATAGTTACAACACCAGCAGTGTTGCTACACAACACTATTCATGTGATAGTTACAACAACAGCAGTGTTGCTACACAACACTATTCATGTGATAGTTACAACACCAGCAGTGTTGCTACAATACACTGTATGATAGTTACAATGTAGAAACACTATTACTGTACTTTGTATGATAGTTACATTGTGGGAACACTAGCAGTCTGTTGCTAACTACTCTATAAGATAGTTACATTGAATAAAAGCTATCAGTGTTTACCTTTCGCATTCCATAGCACAGGATGGATTTCGTACATGAGTTAATAAAATTTGTCAGCCATGAGCTGTGTGATGACCATCAGTGTACTAGATCACCAGCAGTGTACTAGATCACCAGCAGTGTACTAGATCACCAGCAGTGTGCTACTACACTACACTATTAGATAGTTACATTGAATGAAAGCTATCCATGTTTACCTTTTACATCCATCACATAGAATGGATTTCGTACATGAAATAATGACATGTGTCAGCCATGAGGCGTGAGACCTGTAAAGGCAATGAGGATACCTTGTGAAGCATTGATGGTTCAGCAGCTACGGCAGCTTCAAAGGTTTCCTTTAAGTAGAGCTATAGTTACTCTTATGACTTATTATTTATCTGCTGGGCTTATTTCACACGCAAGGGGAAAATGCTATTTATGAAATCATCATCATTATCATCATATAGAGAGGAAAATTTTGTCAATTCCATTTTTTAATTGATGTTTGCGGAGGTGTGAGTGAAGGGGGTGGGAAGGGGAATGGAGAAGGGGGTGATCCGGGAGGGGTAAGGAGGTTGGTAGGAGGGAAGCAGGTGGGAGTGATATTAGATACACATATATGCTAGGTATAATAGATATGCCAAACATTCCAGATAGATATAATTAATGTGTTAAACATGCTAGGTAGATATAATAGATATGCTAGATAGACATGTACTTCTTCCAAGTGCTAGATCAATCGGTCTTTGATGGATATGTGGTCCATCAGGCCACCGGCAGTAACAGCCTGGTTGATGAGGCAAGCACCAGACAACCCCGGGCCTGGGCCGGGCTGCGAGAGTAGAGAGACTCTAGAAAACCTTCAACAATATTTCAAAGGTAAAGATACGTTAAATGTAGTAGACAAGGCCGTCTGTAATTACTATATTAGTACAGTATTATAGATAAACTCTAGTAACAAGGAGTAATGATAAAACATAGCAAAACAAAACATAGGCAAGCATGAAATACATCCATTAAGATATTTAGGCACAGATGTTCCACAAAAACAGTAATATCAAGTGTCAAACTTCATAAAATAACGAGATAACTCGCAGCAATGGTTTTAGGTTGGAAAAAATTCAGATTCAGGAAGGACATAGGAAAGCACTGGTTTGGTAACAGAGTTGTGGATGAGTGGAACAAACTCCTGAGTACCATCATAGAAGCTACAGTAACTACTCCCAGTGTAACACAGTAACTACTCCCAGTGTAACACAGTAACTACTCCCAGTGTAACACAGTAACTACTCCCAGTGTAACATACTCTTAATGTGATCAAGTAACTCACTCAAATCTTGGTAGCTGTTGTAGTGAAGGTGTTTGTTGCCTGGTAACATGCACACTAAATGTCTACCCAGGACACAGTGCTGAAGTATTTTGTAAACAAGGTTTCATGTGCGTTTGTCATCTACTGAGGATAACAAAGTTTGTCATCTACTGAGGATAACAAAGTTTGTCATCTACTGAGGATAACAAAGTTTGTCATCTACTGAGGATAACAAAGTTTGTCATCTACTGAGGATAACAAAGTTTGTCATCTACCAAGATTATAAAAGAACACAGTGTAACTAATGCCACAATATCACATTAGTTACACTCGTGCTCTTTTACCTAACATATTGTCGGTAATTTTACAAACGTTATTACAGGATCATAAAGTTAATCCAGTGCATCTTTTCTGCGACGATAAATCAAGAGCACTCGACTCACTTTCTAAAATGACTTAGACTGATGGAGAAGATGACATGACTGACGTGTACAAACTTGAAAATGAAGAAATAGTTAATATGAATAAGGCGCTGAAAGCTTTAATAAAGACGAGACTCACAACAATGGGTTTAAGTTGGCTGAATTTTAAAAGAATACAGGAAAGCGTTGGTCTGGTTAATATTCCCTGAAATGTTCATTCAATTTATTTATGTAGTTAATATTTCTATAACTGTTGTTTTCAACAAATTTTTTTTTTTTTTTGATGCTCATGCAATTTTTTTTTTCAAATAATTGTTTGACTCAGTTTATTTCCATTTGATTACTTAAGTGTGTTTTGTTTTTGTTAACAGTGATAAAGGTTTCTTACTGTTACTAACAGTAAGGCCGCTGTATGTAAGTTATTATAAAAACTCCAGTGGAAGTAAGTCACTTTGTTTGACTAGGTGATATACTCATATGTTACTATGTAAGACAATGATAATTATCCATAATTGTGTAAAACTGTACCTACATAAACTTTTGAGTCCAACAAATCACAGAATCAACGAAGTAATTTTTTTTTTTTGTAGTTTTGGAACATATGTTAAAACTTGGTGAGAGACTGTGTCAGTAGGCCTTGTCAGTAGGCCTTATCAGTAGGCCTTGTCAGTAGGCCTTGTCAGTAGGCCTTGTCAGTAGGCCTTGTCAGCAGGCCTTGTCAGCAGGCCTTGTCAGTAGGCCTGCAATGGGCCTTCTACGGCATGTTTTCGACAGTGCTTTTTATTGTTTCTATTATAAAGATGGAGATCAATAATAAAGGGTAAATAATAGAATATTGAAAAGGGTCGTAAAGAGCAGATAAAGAGGAAGAGGTAGAGTGGATGCGGGAGAAGACAGAATAGGAGGTAGAGTAAATAAAGAGGTAGAGAGATAGAGGAGATGAAGGGGCAAAGTATATAGAAGAAAGGACAGGAGAGGAGGAGGAGGAGGAGGTAGAGTGGATAAAGGAGCGGGATAACAGGGATTAAGTGGGCTTCTAATACCTAGGAGGGAGAGTGGGCTATAAAAGCAGCCATAACCTGTCATAAAGTTCTTGACCCAGACTGAACTGGATTAATGATACGACCTGCAAACTTCCTCTCACCTCTCACTACTTCCTCCTCTTTCCTCTCACTACTTTCTCCTCTCTCCTCTCACTACTTCCTCCTCTCTCCTCTCGCTACTTCCTCCTCTCACTACTTCCTCTTCTCACCTCTTACTATTTCCTCCTTTCATTTCGTCCTCCTCTCACTTCTATTCTCTTACCTCTCTTTTCTCTTGACTCCATTCCTATTTGGATCTTTTATCTCCCATTCTCCCTTCTTTAACTTCCCTCTTCTCTCCCCGCCGACCCTCACATGCTCTTTGCTGAAGAGAGAAAAGTAACTCGTGCGGGATATCAGTCAACAAATGCCAAAACAACAGTAACACCTTCATTATCAACAATAGTCATCAGCAACAATAGTCATCATCAACAACAATCACTAACAACAACCAACATTAACGAAAAACAACCATCAACAAAACCCAGGGAGGGAGGGGGGGTAAAGGAGGTTTTGTGTGCGAGGGGCTTGGACTTCCAGCAGGCATGCGTGAGCGTGTTTGATAGGAGTGAATGGAGACAAATGGTTTTTAATACTGGACGTGATGTTGGAGTGTGAGCAAAGTAACATTTATGAAGGGGTTCAGGGAAACCGGCAGGCCGGACTTGAGTCCTGGAGATGGGAAGTACAGTGCCTGCACTCTGAAGGAGGGGTGTTAATGTTGCAGTTGCAACCCTGCCTTGGTGGGAATCGGCCAGTGTGATAATAAAAAAAAATATATATATATATATATATATATATATATATATATATATATATATATATATATATATGTATATATAATGTCGTTTCGAATGGGTAAAACTGGTCAATTAGCAAGAACTCATTTAAAATTAAGGACTTTCTAAAATTTTATCTTATACCTTTTAAGCATATGTATTTTTTCATTTAAGATAAAGTAAAAAATAATAATTTTGTACCAAAAGATCCTTAGAAAACTTACCTAACCTTATTGTAACAAGTGCAATTTAATGAAGCTTTCTCCAACTAAATATATTTTAGATAAGTTTACAATAATTTAATAGTAAACAAACACAGAATACAGCCTCATTTATATTTGCTAATAAACATGGCCTTAAGCCATCCGCCAACAACAAAATAATTTTTATCAGTTTACTTCTAAAGGAGTCTAATGCGATGTTTGCAGCCTTCACAGAGACCTACACAGAAGATCACTTTGACAATGAAATATGGATAAATGGGTACAACCATTTTAGATGTGACAGAAAGAACAGGCAACAAGGGGGAATTGGCCTGTAGGTCAAGGAGTCGCTCATCTGCACGGAGATGCTGAACACCACAAATGATATAGTTGAAGTTCTATCAATAAAGTATTTAAGCCACCAGATGCAACCTCACAGCAGTTCAAGGAACAGCTACTGAAAATTGATTACTGTCTGGAAAGTTCCAGCTCCATCCCCAAACATCTTACTGCTTGGTGATTTCAATTTAAAACATACTGAGAACGTTCAAAACGAGAGATGCCAAGCCAGTGATGATCCTTTTCAAATCACTTGTTCTCTCTAGGCTGGAATACTGCTAAACATTAACTTCCCTCTTCTCTCCCCGCCGACCCTCACATGCTCTTTGCTGAAGAGAGAAAAGTAACTCGTGCGGGATATCAGTCAACAAATGCCAAAACAACAGTAACACCTTCGTTATCAACAATAGTCATCAGCAACAATAGTCATCATCAACAACAATCACTAACAACAACCAACATTAAGGAAAAACAACCATCAACAAAACTCATCAACAACACTCACCATCAACGGCGAGGATTGAGTTTCCTTCTTCAAGATGAATCTCAATGTATTTTTAAGGCAGTTGAGCATGTTAGGTAGACTCTTCCTGGACCATCATTGAATTACTCAAGCTGTCTATAATAGAGATTATTATTATTATTATTATTATTATTATTATTATTATTATTATTATTATTTTTATTATTATTGTTATTGTATTATATTATTATTATATTGCTATTATATTATTATTATATTGCTATTATATTATTATTATTATTATTATTATCATTATTATTATTTTATTAAAGAACATAAACCATTGTGGGTCATTCAGAGTAAGAAGAAGTGAGGGCTTGATCCTCCATCCTCTAATAACGATGCAGAAATTCTACTCTGGCAGCCAGAAGAATATAACGTAGAGGTTGAGAGGTTGGAGGCTGCTGGATACCACAAGCCTGGCTGCCTTTGTAAGCAGATAACGGATAAACAGAAGAATTACTTGCCTTAAGAAGCAAAACTTTCTTCCACGCTTTCCGGAGGTTTCCCAGACAATCCTGACTGATTAAGCAAGTTTAGGATTATGCTGCTGTGCTGCCAGATGTTTTAAAGAGGATAATAAGAAGACTCCATTCAGGGGATAACTAAACAAGAGTTTTTATAGGCGTGTACACGGTTAAAAGAGAATGTAACAGAATTATGTTTGCTATACAGTAAGTTCTGTTATAAAGTTATGCAATACAGCACAATTTCTTGCAAATGCAATTAGAAAATTGAAGAGACCGTACTGTGAAGACTTTATCAAGTACTGATAAATTTCGGATTCAGTTTTCAGTTGCTTTTACATACACACAAACATCGCACTATACTGAGTAGCTTCACAAAACAGCTTACAACACTTGAACTTTTTTTTACTGCAAATCAAGACGAAATTTGTGTAATAAGGACATAAGAAAGGAGGAACACTGCAGCAGGCCTACTGGCCCATGCGAGACAGGTCCAAGTCTCGTACCGGCTTAAGCCTCTGACCCAACCTAGTCAGGTCCAGGTCACATCCACTTAAGGAAGGAGCACGGCATCAGACCTATTAGCACAAGCTAGTCAGGTCCAACTTCGACTCACTCATGTATTTATCTAACCTGTTTTTAAAACTACACAACGTTTTAGCTTCTATGACGGTACTCGGGAGTTTGTTCCATTCATCCACAACTCTGTTACCAAACCAGTGCTTTCCTCTATCCTTTCTGAACCCAGATTTTCCAACTAAAACCATTGCTGCGAGTCCTGTCTTGGCTAGATATTTTTAGTGGATAATGTGTATAGTTGTGGCTGTTTGTCGAGGGAAACACTTCAACACAAGTGACTTGTTCAGTCCTAACTGTGTATTATATGTCGTGAAGGGTAAAAGGTAATTATTCACGGTATCATTATACCACTTTCTAGGTCATACCACTTACATTATACATCCCTTTACTGTATCATACCACTTATTACAACATATCACTTGCTACATACCACTTACTGCATCATACATACCTTTTACTACCTCATACCATTTACTTGATACTTCTTGCTACATACCGCCTATTGCATTATACATACCCTTCACTGCATCATATCGTTCACGTCATACCAATTACTACATCATACCATATACTGCATACCACTTAAATCATAAATATTATATACCAATTGCATCATAAATATTATAGACCAATTATATCATACCATTTACTGCACCATACCACTTACATCATACCATTTATTGCGCCATACCACTTACACCATGCCATTTATTGCGCCATACCACTTACACCATGCCATTTACTGCATCATACCACTTACACCTTGCCATTTACTGCATCATACCACTTACACCTTGCCATTTACTGCATCATACCACTTACACCATGCCATTTACTGCATCATACCACTTACACCATGCCATTTACTTCATCATACCACTTACACCATGTCATTTACTGCATCATACCACTTACACCATGCCATTTACTGCATCATACCACTTACACCATACCATTTACTGCATCATACCACTTACACCATGCCATTTACTTCATCATACCACTTACACCATGTCATTTACTGCATCATACCACTTACACCATGCCATTTACTGCATCATACCACTTACACCATACCATTTACTGCATCATACCACTTACACCATGCCATTTACTGCATCATACCACTTACACCATGCCATTTACTGCATCATACCACTTACACCATGCCATTTACTGCATCATACCACTTACACCATGCCATTTACTGCATCATACCACTTACACCATGCCATTTACTGCATCATACCACTTACACCATGCCATTTACTGCATCATACCACTTACACCATGCCATTTACTGCATCATACCACTTACACCATACCATTTACTGCATCATACCACTTACACCATGCCATTTACTGCATCATACCACTTACACCATGCCATTTACTGCATCATACCACTTACACCATGCCATTTACTGCATCATACCACTTACACCATACCATTTACTGCATCATACCACTTACACTATACCATTTACTGCATCATACCACTTACACCATACCATTTACTGCATCATACCACTTACACCATACCATTTACTGCATCATACCACTTACACCATACCATTTACTGCATCATACCACTTACACCATACCATTTACTGCATCATACCACTTACACCATACCATTTACTGCATCATACCACTTACACCATACCATTTACTGCATCATACCACTTACACCATACCATTTACTGCATCATACCACTTACACCATACCATTTACTGCATCATGCCACTTACACCATACCATTTACTGCATCATACCACTTACACCATACCATTTACTGCATCATACCACTTACACCATGCCATTTACTGCATCATACCACTTACACCATGCCATTTACTGCATCATACCACTTACACCATGCCATTTACTGCATCATACCACTTACACCATACCATTTACTGCATCATACCACTTACACCATGCCATTTACTGCATCATACCACTTACACCATGCTATTTACTGCATCATACCACTTACACCATGTCATTTACTGCATCATACCACTTACACCATACCATTTACTGCATCATACCACTTACTACATTTTCAGCCAATCAGTGAACTGGACTCATATTGATGAATAAGAAAAATGTGCAACACTTGGGTGCCTTTATTGTCGAAACGTTTCGCCTGCGCAACAGACTTCTTCAGTCGAGTACAGACGAATATAAAACTGTAGATAGTACTACTAGTAGTAGTAGTTCTGACGTGATCAGTCCGTCACCTTTGATAAGGGTGGTCAGTCCCTCAAGGTTAAAGTATAGGCATGTAGCTAGACCTTATATACTAGAGCAGAATTGAGGTGAAGCAGTTGGAGATGGCTTCACAGGTGAGGGTGGCCCACCGTATGTGGATTCTTCTTCAACTACTTCTCAACCGGATCATTCACCTTATAAGGGCTGTATGATTGCCTCTGTGTGATCATCTCTGGTTGTATGATCGACAAACTCTTCATGTTCAGTAAGACCTTTGATAGTTCCACAAAGGAGACTGTTGAGGAAGGTGGCAGCAACACACGGTGTTGGAGAAAATTTCTAATGGATTAAGTCAAGGCTGATTGATAGGCAACAGAGTTTGTAATAATGTTGGTAGAATTACCAGCAGTAAGTTAGGTTAAAGGACACATGTGGAACTAATGAGACTATTGCTGGTTTAAAAAGACACGCGAGCAAATACTAAGTCATATTTATTAGAAAACATATCTGTCCTGGGACCTTCGATCACTACTAATATACAAAGTTTGAAAATATTAGTATATATAAGTTGGAAGTGAGGTGTGAGTGTTAAACAGTGACCAGAAAAATAAGATGAGGTCGGGTAGACAGTGAGGTCACTTGATTCCTGTGTTGTGAGAAGGGAGGTTTGGGTTTGCTTGGTTGAGTATCATATCATGTCAAAGTTCTTGACATTTTTTAGCTTCCAGTATTATGTTCCAAGGTGTCAGTGACGGTGATTAGTGAGGCTCAGTACCGACTCACAAAGAATCCAATGTGGGTTTTGGCTGCACCCCATGGAGATAGTGTGTCCCTCCTGTAATTATGGTGACAGTGCCCCTCAGTAACCATGGTGACAGTGCCCCTCAGTAACCATGGTGACAGTGCCCGTCAGTAACCATGGTGACAGTGCCCGTCAGTAACCATGGTGACAGTGCCCGTCAGTAACCATGGTGACAGTGCCCGTCAGTAACCATGGTGACAGTGCCCGTCAGTAACCATGGTGACAGTGCCCGTCAGTAACCATGGTGACAGTGCCCGTCAGTAACCATGGTGACAGTGCCCGTCAGTAACCATGGTGACAGTGCCCGTCAGTAACCATGGTGACAGTGCCCGTCAGTAACCATGGTGACAGTGCCCCTCAGTAACCATGGTGACAGTGCCCGTCAGTAACCATGGTGACAGTGCCCGTCAGTAACCATGGTGACAGTGCCCGTCAGTACACAGTATGGTGACAGTGCCATGGTGACAGTGCCCGTCAGTAACCATGGTGACACATGGTGACAGTGCCCGTCAGTAACCATGGTGACAGTGCCCCCGTCATGGTGACACCATGGTGACAGTGCCCGTCAGTAACCATGGTGACAGTGCCCGTCAGTAACCATGGTGACAGTGCCCGTCAGTAACCATGGTGACAGTGCCCGTCAGTAACCATGGTGACAGTGCCCGTCAGTAACCATGGTGACAGTGCCCGTCAGTAACCATGGTGACAGTGCCCGTCAGGTGCCCGTCAGTAACCATGACAGTGCCCCTCAGTAACCATGGTGACAGTGCCCGTCAGTAACCATGGTGACAGTGCCCGTCAGTAACCATGGTGACAGTGCCCGTCAGTAACTATGGTGACAGTGCCCGTCAGTAACCATGGTGACAGTGCCCGTCAGTAACCATGGTGACAGTGCCCGTCAGTAACCATGGTGACAGTGCCCGTCAGTAACCATGGTGACAGTGCCCGTCAGTAACCATGGTGACAGTGCCCGTCAGTAACCATGGCGACACATTGTTTGGTCTCATTGCTTTTGTTGTGTGAAGTTCGCTTAGGTTTCTCACGTTATCTCTTGTGCTGATGGCCTGTGTGTGTGTGTGTGTGTGTGTGTGTGTGTACTCACCTAATTGTGGTTGCAGGGGTCGAGACTCAGCTTCTGGCCCTGTGTGTGTGTGTGTGTGTGTGTGTGTGTGTGTGTGTGTGTGTGTGTGTGTAGCAGTAGCAGTAGTAATACTAGCTATCAGAGGCACTTATCGATAGACACTTGGCCTTTATGTGTAATCACCTAATTGTGGTTGCAGGGGTCGATTCATAGCTCTTGGCCCCGCCTCTTCACTGATTGCTACTAGGTCCTCTCTCCCTGCTCCATGAGCTTTATCATACCTCGCCTTAAAACTATGTATGGTTCCCGCCTCCACTACGTCACTTTCTAGGCTATTCCACGGCCTGACTACTCTATGACTGAAGAAATACTTCCTAACATCCCTTTGATTCATCTGAGTCTTCAACTTCCAATTGTGACCTCTTGTTTCTGTGTCCCATCTCTGGAACATCCCGTCTTTGTCCACCTTGTCTATTCCGCGCAGTATTTTATATGTCGTTATCATGTCTCCCCTGACCCTCCTGTCCTCCAGTGTCGTCAGGCCGATTTCCCTAAACCTTTCTTCGTAGGACAATCCCCTTAGCAAAGTGCAAACCTTTGCACTTTCTCTAATTTCTTGACGTGCTTGACTAGGTGTGGATTCCAAACTGGTGCTGCATACTCCAGTATGGGCCTGACGTAAATGGTATAAAGTCTTGAACGATTCCTTACTGAGGTATCGGAATGCTATCCGTAGGTTTGCCAGACTCCCGTATGCTGCAGCAGTTATCTGATTGATGTGCGCCTCAGGAGATATGCTCGGTGTTATACTTACCCCCAGATCTTTTTCTTTGAGTGGGGTTTGCAGTCTTTGGCCATCTAGACTATATTGAGTCTGCGGTCTTCTTTGCCCTTCCCCAATCTTCATGACTTTGCATTTGGCAGGGTTAAACTCAAGGAGCCAGTTGCTGGACCAGGCTTGTAGCCTGTCCAGGTCTCTTTGTAGTCCTGCCTGATCCTCGTCCGATTTGATTCTTCTCATTAACTTCACATCATCTGCAAACAAGGACACTTCTGAGTCTATCCCTTCCGTTATGTCGTTCACATATACCAAGAACAGCACAGGTCCTAGGACTGACCCCTGTGGAACCCCGCTCGTCACAGGCGCCCACTCTGACACCTCGTTACGTGTGTGTGTGTGTGTGTGTGTGTGTGTGTGTGTGTGTGTGTGTGTGTGTGTGTGTGTGTGTGTGTGTCAGAGGCACTTGTCGATAGACACTTGGCCTGTTGTGTGTGTGGGGGTGGGTATTCACTGTGTGTTTGTGACCTCTGAAGTGAGTGTTAATAACCTTTGGTGACCTGACACGAGGAGCTGGGTGACCTCTGGAAATGGGTTGAGGGGAGGAGTGGGTGCCCATGGGAACAGTTGAGGGTCGGGTGGCCAGGGTAAAGTGGCCACAACTGAGCCTCACTAATGGCCCCTCAAACACCACCCACTGTGTGGACCCATCAACAGCAATTACTCCCTGCAGGGGTAAATAGTAGTGATGGTAGTGGCGGTAATAGTGGTAGTGGTGGTGGTGGTAGTGGTGTGGTGGTGGTAGTGTTAATCTCTTTCCTTTCTTTTAGCTTTTTCGTTGTTCTAATTATAATTAAGAAAAAAAAAAAGCTAGACTCGAGAATAACAAAAATATTCGAATGATGTTAGATACAACAATGCATATTTTCCCCACCAGAAAATTGAAAAAGTTTAGTACCAAACTTTCGCTTAGATACTAAAACATCTTCACTTAATTTGTCAAACAATGAGTTTAGAGGAAACAGTGAGGAAGTTGAGGTTAAATATCCGTCTTTGTAAATTTATGTAATTTGAGAAAGACCTCTTTAGTATGAGTCAGTAATCCCGCCTCAGTGTTCCTCCATTCTTATGTTCGAATTTCATCTTAACTAACCTAACCTAACCTAACCTAACCTAACCTAACCTAACCTAGCCTAACCTAACCTAACATAACCTAATTTTACCTACATAAAACTAACCTGACCTAACATTATGCTAACCTAACATGGTATAATCTAGCCTAACATACTTATACTTAATATTAAATAAAGAAAATAATGTTTCAGTGTTAAAGGGAGTGTTCAGAAAGTGTTAAGAATAATCTAGAAAACATACTAATATAAGGATAATTTAAATACAAGCTAACGGCTTAGGATTGTTTACAAATACGTCTGTCACTGGCAGATTCACATATGATACTCAAACTAAATGAAAAGAATGTGGTCAGCTTTATGGTCACTTTCTTGAACACGTACTGAGGAATATAATGCCATAACTTATGTGATATGTCGAGATATCTTATTAATTAAAATCAGATACCAGACATATTAAACAGTTGTCCTAAATCTGCTTACACAACATAAGACAATTGTAAATATAAATCCAGAAGTACTCCTGTTAACTCTTTTGGGGTCTAGTTCCTAGGCCTTTTGTGTATCCATATGTTCTTGCTCTACCGTCCACAGTATGGATATGGAGTGCGCAATAAATTAGCCGCTTCGGCGGCACAATCTAAAATTTAGCCAACCAGCCTTAAAAACTGGTCAGACAAAAAAAAATCAGAAAGGGTGAGAGAGGAGAGGGAAGGGGAAGTGGGCAGGGGTAGAGAAGAGGGGGGGGAGGGGTAACTCCAAGTTTTTTAATGCGTTCCATAATGTACTTCATTTTGAAAACTAACTTTGCCAACAACAATGGACTAATTAAAGTTTGTGAATGATTGATCAGCGGAGCTTTTTCTGGTCAATCTTGGGAACCCACCTAAGTTAGATAGAAGAAATTAAATGAGAATTTTATTTTCCCCAGAGATTTACTCTGTAAGAACTGCTTAATTCATCAGAGTTATTTGCTTTTTATCGGTTAACTCAGGGTATTTTGAATTATCAGCTCTGAGAGAGAGAGAGAGAGAGAGAGAGAGAGAGAGAGAGAGAGAATATGTGTGAGTTACCACCTAGTAGAAGAAAACATCATCGCCATTATGGTATTCTTCCTAATTTTTATTCTCTCTTTCATCTTTCCATAGTGTATAGTGTATTTTCTGAGTTTGTTTTTAGATTTAGAATATAAATCCTGATGATACTGACTGATAATCAGTATCACCGCACTAACAGTAAGCAGAAATGTAACAGTAAGCTGGCTTTATCTGTTTGTCCATACCCTGGATGTCACGAGGACATCTTGAACAGTAGAGTTTCTCATTAGTGGTTTACAATACGTACAAGTTGATGTACACATTTACAAAGCTTGGGTATTATTTCTGGAACGTTTCGCTTGCACAGCAAGTGGACCTGGCTCACCGGTGACGTTGTTTCCAACTGCTGCACCTCACCTCTGACTCAAGTATACAAGTCTTCATATTTATTTCTCAACATTAAGCTAAGAACCTGAACACCTATCAAGGTTAACGACTGAACACCTGTCAAGACTGAGGGACTGAACAACTTCTCTGAAGGTTTAGGAACTGAACATGTTACAATTACTTCTCCACTTCTTCCACTGTCTCCAGCATAAGTCACTTGTTTATTCTGTAGACTTGATGCTCTTGCCTGCACACACTGCCCCACTGGCTGCCTCAGGAAGGATGGCTCTTGTGAACTCTCCTGACACTGACAAATTTACACGTCCGCTCGCCAGCAAAGTTTTTACTAATTTGCCTAACGGGTTGACAATTAATAATAATAAATTTGGATCCCAGTCTGTCTGTCGATAATAATGAGGATGAATGAACCGCTATTTTGCCCAAATTTGTTTGTAAATAGTCTGGTTGGCAGTCGCCAGTTCTCACTGGCTGAAAATGGTGCTAAAAAAAATTAGGAAATTGGGCATAAATTAACGTTATCACAAGCATTTGCGATATCAGTAAACTAATTGCCTTACCGCTGCCAGAGTGAAAAATGATGAATGCGATGTTTTATGCAGTTTCGTTAATGAACAGTGAGTGTGGTTGACAGTTACCCATTTCAACCATCATTACCTATTTTCTTGGTAATAATGGAGAGAATCATCAGCGTTCACTCGTGCCCAGGGGAAGGGTGGACATGGGGTTTAAGTGGGGCACGTGGAAAGGAACCTCCCTGCTATATATGCACGATACACACCTATTTATATACAGTGAAGATGCACACCTCTCAGTGTACATGCACTCATATACACACACTTCTCATTGTCTATAAGCTGAGGGATATATTCATCTCTGTGTATATACTTTTTGTGCCAGATAAGACCATTCAATTTGAATTTATTAGTCAGGCTGTGTCTTGACACGGGTCTTAATCCAGCAACATTCTTAGAGTACGTAATATTATCAAGGGCGCCCCCTGATATTAGAAGTTTCATTGTTGCATATCTCTGGATTAGAGCTATAAGCTCTAGCATTGAAATCCTGCCTGTTTTTGAGAATACTCAAAGTTATTTTCATATATTATTTCACTTAAAGCTACCACTAGTGCCTACCACCGTGTTAACGAGAGGAAGGGGGAGGGGTACCTTGTCAGAATGCTTGTTTCCCTGGTCATTAACCCCCAGAACTACTACACCAGCAGTGTTCGCTGGTCCTGGTTAAATAGAGGTGAGAGGAACAATCACCTGTGTTGCGGGAATGTGGCTAGACACTCCAGTATGTAGTGTAACAACGGCTCCTGTTGGAAGTGTTGGCATCGTTTTTCGTCTGCCTTCTCACTCATCTTTCTGCTGGTGGGATAGCCTAAAAGCAAGCGGTGTATGGCTGCGCTAAGATGAGAGATGGTGTTGTCTTGGTGTGAGATACCGCTGTTGAGGTCGCAATGCGCTCAGGTTTTTCATTGTCTATCTTGCCCTTTTAGCGACTATCACCTTTGTCTGACGAAGATATAAGATAGGCTAGGCTAGGTAAAATTCGTCAGGAAAAAGGACGAATGCTTTCTGACGTGGGTCTTAGTCATATGATGATCCGCCACTGGAGCTTTTGGTCACCTGACCGAGGCCTACTGGCTTACCTCTCCACCCCTTTAAAAATTAATGATACGAGCATGTAAAATTTAAATATATATTACTAATGTTTCAGACAGGTCAACTATTTGCATATTATAAATGTTTGCTTTAATGTAATTAAAATAAAAACGATAATACGAGCAAAACAAAATAATTTGTAATGAATTTAAGGAATTTCTGTTAATAATTAATTTTCATTATACCGGTGAGATCTTGGTTTTCTCTGTCACATTTTGGACGGTACAATTGTTTCCTGACGTTGATCTTAGTAATGTGATGACCTGTCACAGGAGCTTTTGGTTATCTGACTGGGGCCTTCCGCTGGCTTACGGGTCCACCCTTTTAAGAATTAAGGTAGATCATCATATGTGTTTTGGAAGGTAGACTTGTGATGTAATCGTAATATTTAAACGTCTAATTGCAATCTCTATTATTTTTATTTCGTAGTTGTTTTTTTTTTTTGCTAGTTAAGGAAATTCTACACGAAATAAAACAAGGAAACAATCCAAAGACGATTATTTTACACGAAGTTTGAAATTTAACTAAGTTTTTGTGAATGTGTTGTGGGTAGAGGGTGAAGTTTGAGCTATCTACGAATTTCAGAAAATACTTCAGACTCATGCCGGGCGAAGACTGAGAGCTCACTCATAATTTAATGTTGTTAAGAAAATATACAAAGTGCAGCTGCTGAGGACTGCCCGTCTTGTGGTATTTTAGCTGTCTTTTGGCTGTATTCGGAGTTGGACCAGGTGTGGACCATGAGTATGAACACCAACATCGCTACGGTGTTGAAGGACAACATACAGCACCCTGTAACACAACACCTTATAACACAACACACCCACAACACCATATAACACAACACACTCATAACATTTTTTAACACAACACCCACAACACATTATAACACAGCACACTTACAGCCCCATACAACACAACACATCCACAACACCTTATTCCACAACATGCCCACAGCATAACCTCCAGAAGATCTTATAACACAACATAACACCCACAACACCTGATAACACAACATAACACCTAGAACAACACCCATAACTCCTACATGATAGAGGGCGCCATGTTGTGGGCTGGTGTGCCTGGCTCTCTCCCTCTCGCTCCACACTGCCCCATAAATTCTCCCGGTCTGTATCCACGCCAATTACGAGTTGCAGTCGGCGCTTGGTAGAGATATATGGTCAAAAATCCTGTGGCCAATGCATGGTGCTGGGGAATGGGCCCAATTATTTTGTCTGTCTATCTGTCCATTTATCTTATTGTCTCTACTTCTTTGTCTTTCCCTGTCCTTAATTTCCTCCCTTTTTTATGTCCTTTTCCCTCTCTCTTTATTATTTTTGTTCTGTATCACGTTCAGTATATGTCTTTCTATTTCTTATTTGATTGATAAATTCTAATAATGATAACCATTTAAAGTGCAAAGTGACTGACACCAAAGACCGGTAGGATACCTGAAGGTATGAAACTTTGTGGTAGGAGTTGCAGTACAAATGTCTATAACAGCCTTAACGTGGCAACATAACTATAGAACACAAGAACAGATTGCATTTTATAATTATGGAAGTCTATAAGACAATGTTAAGACTTGTCTGTGCACAAAAAAGCTTACCCCACAAAGCTGGCTGTGTGTGTGTGTGTGTGTGTGTGTGTGTGTGTGTGTGTGTGTGTGTGTGTGTGTGTGTATGTATGTATGTATGTGTGTGTGTGTGTGTGTGTGTGTGTGTGTGTGTGTGTGTGTGTGTGTGTGTGTGTACTCACCTATTTGTACTCACCTATTTGTGGTTGCAGGGGTCGAGTCACAGCTCCTGGCCCCGCCTCTTCGCTGATTGCTACTAGGTCCTCTCTCTCCCTGCCCCATGAGCTTTATCATACCTCGCCTTAAAACTATGTATGGTTCCTGCCTCCACTACATCACTTTCTAGACTATTCCATGGCCTGACTACTCTATGACTGAAGAAATACTTCCTAACATCCCTTTGATTCATCTGAGTCTTCAACTTCCAATTGTGACCTCTTGTGTATGTGTCCCATCTCTGGAACATCCCGTCTTTGTCCACCTTGTCTATTCCGCGCAGTATTTTATATGTCGTTATCATGTCTCCCCTGACCCTCCTGTCCTCCAGTGTCGTCAGGCCGATTTCCCTCAACCTTTCTTCGTAGGGTGATCCGAAAAAGAAGGAACATTTTCACCATCACTCACTCCATCACTGTCTTGCCAGAGGCGCACCGATACTACGGTTTAAAACCGCAAATATCCCCACCCCTCGAGAGTGTATGCAGTGTACTTTCCACCTCCAGGATTTAAGTCTGGCTAACCGGTGTCCCTGGATCCCTTCATAAATGTTACCTTGCTCACACTCCAATAGGATGTTAAGTTATATATATATGTATATATATACATATATATATATATATATATATATATATATATATATATATATATATATATATATATATATATATAATATATATATATATATATATATATATATATATATATATATATATATATATATATATATATATATATATATATATATATATATATATAATTCGCGAGAGCAGGCGAATTCCTTGCATTGTTCAAATCTCTAGTAAGGCTGATGCATGCAGGGGATGAGATGAAAAGCTGTAAGCCTTCTTCCTGAAAGCTGGCTGCCTTGGATCAAACGTGTAGCGCATGCTACACGCTAAGGTATTGTCCAGTGTGGGTAGATTGGTAAAGCACTGTGTACCTTGTCCTAAGGTTCGTAGGTTCGAGTCTCCTTCAGCCAGAGATCAGTGTTTGTGTATATTTCGCCTGCTCTCGCGAATTCCTTGCATTGTTCAAATCTCTAGTAAGGCTGATGCATGCAGGGGATGAGATGAAAAGCTGTAAGCCTTCTTCCTGAAAGCTGGCTGCCTTGGATCAAACGTGTAGCGCATGCTACACGCCAAGGTATTGTCCAGTGTGGGTAGATTGGTAAAGCACTGCGTACCTTGTCCTAAGGTTCGTAGGTTCGAGTCTCCTTCAGTCAGAGATCAGTGTTTATATATATATATATATATATATATATATATATATATATATATATATATATATATATATATATATATTGATAAATTAGACACATGTGCAACTCTTGGGTATCTTTATTGAGGAAACGTTTCGCCACACAGTGGCTTCATCAGTCCATACGTAGGCAGGAGAGGTGCAGCAGTTGCACATGTGTCTAATTTATCAACATGTCGGTTCTCTGAACCATTCATCTACAAATCTGTCAGACACTGCAACTTCTTGGGATCTTAATACTTAGGAATTCTTCGCTTGCCTAATTCTTGGGCACGACCTACTTCCACATTGAACAAATGTGACACGACCTATGACTGCTGCACCTCTCCTGCCATACGGTTTATAAGCTGCTTCTCCGCTGATATGCCGTATTCTACTCAAGATTGATGGACTGAACACATCGACTCAAGGTTGAGGGACTGATTACCTCATTCTTCTCCTGTTCTTCAAGTTTCTCCTACGTATGGACTGATGAAGCCAGTGTGGCGAAACGTTTCCTCAATAAAGATACCCAAGAGTTGCACATGTGTCTAATTTATCAACATGTCGGTTCTCTGAACCATTCATCTACAAATATATATATATATATATATATATATATATATATATATATATATATATATATATATATATATAGCAAGTTCTGCCTATTCGGCACGACATATGTGTGTGTATATATATATATATATATATATATATATATATATATATATATATATATATATATATATATATATATATGTCGTGCCGAATAGGCAGAACTTGCGATCTTGGCTTAAATAGCAACGCTCATCTTGCCATATAGGACAAGCGAAAATTTGTGTATGGAATAATTTCGCTAAAATCATTCTTAACCTAACGAAAAAAAACATATTTCACTGTGTTTGTTTAGGATTAAATTATTATAAACAAATCTAAAATATATTTAGTTGGGTTAGGCTAAAATAAATTGTTCTTGATATAATAAGGTTAGGTAAGTTTTCTAAGATTCTTTTGGTGCAAAATTATAAATTTTTAAATCAGCATCAATGAAAAAAATATATCTTTAAACGTATAAGAGAAAATTTCAGAAAGGACTTAATTTTAAATGAGTTCTTGCTAATTGACCAGTTTTACATATTCGGCACGACATATATATATATATATATATATATATATATATATATATATATATATATATATATATATATGCAAGGAATTCGCAAGAACAGGCGAAATATACACAAACACTGATCTCTGGCTGAAGGAGACTCGAACCTTGGAACAAGGTAAGCAGTGCTTTACCAATCTACCCACACTGGACAATACCTTGGAGTCCAGCTTGCGCTAGACTTTAATCCAAGGCAGCCAGCTTTCAGGGAGAAAGCTTACAGCTTTTCATCTCATCCCCTGCATGCATCAGCCTTACTAGAGATATTAACAATGCAAGGAATTCGCAAGAGCAGGTGAAATATACACAAACACTGATCTATCTTTCCTATCTATACACAAACACTGATCTATCTATCCTTGGATCAAAGTCTAGCGCAAGCTGGACTACAAGGTATTGTCCAGTGTGGGTAGATTGGTAAAGCACTGCGTACCTTGTTCCAAGGTTCGTAAGTTCGAGTCTCCTTCAGCCAGAGATCAGTGTTTGTGTATATTTCGCCTGCTCTTGCGAATTCCTTGCATTGTTAATATCTCTAGTAAGGCTGATGCATCAGGGGATGAGATGTCTTATGTTGTACGAATATATTCCAGACTCGAGTCATCTCTCTCTCTCTCTCTCAATCTGCTTGCTTTTGTCTGTCTGTCTCTCTGTCTGTCTGTCCGTCTGTGTGTGTGTGTGTGTGTGTGTGTGTGTGTGTGTGTGTGTGTGTGTGTGTGTGTGTGTGTGTGTGTGTGTGTGTGTGTGTGTGTGTGTGTGTGTGTGTGTGTGTGTGTGTGTGTCTGCATGTCTGTCTGTCTGTCTTTCTGTCTGTCTGTCTTTCTCTCTCTCTGTCTGTCTCTCACTCTCTGTCTGTCTCTCTCTCTCTCTCTCTCTCTCTCTCTCTCTCTCTCTCTCTCTCTCTCTCTCTCTCTCTCTCTCTCTCTCTCTCTCTCTCTCTCTCTCTCTCTCTCTCTCTCTCTCTCCAGTGTTGAAGGCTCTTCTGAACTGACAGGTCACACCCGGCCATGTCAGTGAGCGAGACACATATGCAACACTTAAATATCGCCTGTCCAGCAGACTTCTCAGCCGAATAGAGGCGATTATAACATTGTTATAATCGCCTGTTTTTGAAAAAGGCTGTTATGCAGGTGAAGCGTTTCGTCAGTGAAGATACCTGTTGCACACGTGTCTTTCTCATTAACTTGTGGGTAATGTATACCATTTATAACATGATACAGTCCAAGTCAGGAGAAACATGAGTCGCCAGGCTCACCTTTCTCCTTTACCGTTCAGAAGTTGGAGGAGACATCGTGGCAGGTCATCCAGGAGAGTGGTGCATACTCAGAGTGAGAGTAAATTTGTGCCTCACGTAAAAAGTTTTGCAGTCACTTCTTCCTGTTTAATTTGAGAATTTTTACACTCTTCCTAAAGCTGGTTAAGGCATTTTACTCTCTGGCTCTGGGAGTTGCATCTTAGCAGTGAGATGGTGTTCATGTAGGTCATCCTTATCTTGATTGATGGTTGCAGCTGTCTCGTCCTAACGACTTACAAGTGGAATTGTGTCCTCCAAGGAATGACCTTGTCTGTCCTTGTCCACTAACCACCAGGTTTTGCAGCCCACGCTTCCTCGTGCGTTTATATATTTTTTTTTGTCTGTTTTCTCGTGCCTCAATTTCCTCCAACCCCTTTTCGTCTCTCTCTCTCTCTCTCTCTCTCTCTCTCTCTCTCTCTCTCTCTCTCTCTCTCTCTCTCTCTCTCTCTCTCTCTCTCTCTCTCTCTCTCTCTCTCTCTCTCTCTCTCTCACCTCTGGACCAGAGGTTATGGATCGACTGTTGTGGTGTGTGTGGTCGGTGGTCCCCACGCTTGATATAGTGATCTAATCAAAAAGACATTACTTGATATGGTGCGTGGAGGGAGAGGTAGGAAGAGGGAAATAATAAATACCGGGAACATAGATCTGTGTGAGAGGGAGCGGTAGAGAGAGAGAGAGAGAGAGGAGTAAAGGGAGACATGGTAACTACATACAAGGCTGTAAAAAGGTATAAAATATTAGATAAAGAAGACATCTTAGTACCTGCAACAGGGTTATCAAGAGTCCACACTTGTAAATCCAGGAAAAAGTGGAGCCGAGAGGATACCATGAAAAAAAATATTTGAGTGGTAAACCAATGTAATAAATTAAGAGTGAATTAGTAAGCGCTATAACATTTGAAAATTAAAAAATATTTGATTAATAAATTATTGAAGACAGGACACGTGAGCATTGTTCTGCTCCAATAACTACAAATAGGCTATTGTAAATACGTAATTGTTGGTGACCACTGCATAGAGAGTTATTTGTTTATGTTGCAGTGTGTATGTCTAGCATGTTCTTAAAAAAATTAATTGATTTGTCGGACACAACCCCCGTAGGCAGACTGTTCCAGTGCTCCACAGCTCTGGAAAGAAGCTCTTACCCAAAAGCGAATGTAATTGAGAGGGATTAAACAAAAGAGGCATATAGCAGAAAAAAAAAAACTTAGGGTATTATCGAGGCTTTCTTCTGAAGACTAAGTATGGCCCAGCTGACTCACAAATCGTAATGACATAATTGCAAACAAACCATACCAAGGGCGGGGCTTGAACCCGCGGTCAGAGAGGCGTAAAACTCCAGACACTGACTGCGTGTTCAAGCCCCTCCCGTGGTATGGCTTATGGTCTAGCTGTCTTCACCATAGTTAGATACTTCAAGTTGAGACTGTACAGCAGAACGGTGTTTCCCAGTTCTCCTGCCATCTTGTTGGTCTTCAGAACAGTGTGTGAAGCGATTACCATGATGTATAAGAAACCATGTTTGGATATTTGCTAAGAATGTTGAAGCCTAGTTACCCTCTGGAACTACTAGTGTCATCATTACTAGTACTACTAGTGTCATCATTACTAGTACTACTAGTGTCATCATTACTAACACTACTAGTGTCACCACTACTAACACTACTAGTGTCATCATTACTAACTTTACTAGTGTCATCGTTACTAGTACTACTAGTGTCATCATTACTAGTACTACTAGTGTCATCATTACTAACACTACTAGTGTCATCACTACTAACACTACTAGTGTCGTCATTACTAACACTACTAGTGTCATCACTACTAACACTACTAGTGTCATCATTACTAACACTACTAGTGTCATCACTACTAGCACTACTAGTGTCACCACTACTAACACTACTAATGTCACCACTACTAACACTACTAGTGTCACCACTACTAACTACTAGTGTCACCACTACTAACACTACTAGTGTCACCACTACTAACACTACTAGTGTCACCACTACTAACACTACTAGTGTCATCACTACTAACACTACTAGTGTCACCACTACTAACACTACTAGTGTCACCACTACTAACACTACTAGTGTCATCACTACTAACACTACTAGTGTCACCACTACTAGTGTCACCACTACTAACACTACTAGTGTCACCACTACTAACACTACTAGTGTCACCACTACTAACACTACTAGTGTCACCACTACTAACACTACTAGTGTCATCACTACTAACACTACTAGTGTCACCACTACTAACACTACTAGTGTCACCACTACTAACACTACTAGTGTCACCACTACTAACACTACTAGTGTCATCACTACTAACACTACTAGTGTCACCACTACTAACACTACTAGTGTCACAACTACTAACACTACTAGTGTCACCACTACTAACACTACTTGTGTCACCACTACTAACACTACTACCACTACTAACACTACTAGTGTCATCACTACTAACACTACTAGTGTCACCACTACTAACACTACTAGTGTCACCACTACTAACACTACTAGTGTCACCACTACTAACACTACTAGTGTCACCACTACTAACACTACTAGTGTCACCACTACTAACAGTACTAGTGTCATCACTACTAACACTACTAGTGTCACCACTACTAACACTACTAGTGTCATCACTACTAACACTACTAGTGTCACCACTACTAGCACTACTAGTGTCACCACTACTAACTACTAGTGTCATCATTATTAACACTACTAGTGTCATCATTACTAACACTACTAGTGTCATCACTACTAGCACTACTAGTGTCACCACTACTAACAATACCAGTGTCATCATTACTAACACTACTAGTGTCATCATTACTAACACTGCTAGTGTCATCATTACTAACACTGCTAGTGTCATCACTACTAACACTACTAGTGTCATCACTACTAGCACTACTAGTGTCACCACTACTAACAATACTAGTGTCATCATTACTAACACTACTAGTGTCATCATTACTAACACTGCTAGTGTCAACATTACTAACACTGATAGTGTCATCACTACTAACACTACTAGTGTCATCACTACTAACACTACTAGTGTCACCACTACTAACAATACTAGTGTCATCATTACTAACACTACTAGTGTCATCACTACTAGCACTACTAGTGTCACCACTAATAACACTACTAGTGTCATCATTACTAACACTACTAGTGTCATCACTACTAGCACTACTAGTGTCACCACTACTAACACTACTAGTGTCACCACTACTAACACTACAAACACTACTAGTGTCACCACTACTAACTACTAGTGTCATCATTACTAACACTACTAGTGTCATCACTACTAACACTACTAGTGTCATCACTACTAGCACTACTAGTGTCAACACTACTAGTGTCACCACTACTAACACTACTAGTGTCACCACTACTACTACTAGTGTCATCATTACTAACACTACTAGTACCATCACTACTAACACTACTAGTGTCACCACTACTAACACTACTAGTGTCATCACTACTAACACTACTAGTGTCACCACTACTAACACTACTAGTGTCACCACTACTAACACTACTTGTGTCACCACTACTAACACTACTAGTGTCATCACTACTAACACTACTAGTGTCACCACTACTAACACTACTAGTGTCACCACTACTAACACTACTGGTGTCATCACTACTAATGCTACTAATGTCACCACTACTAACACTACTAGTGTCATCACTACTAACACTACTAGTGTCATCACTACTAACACTACTAGTGTCACCACTACTAACACTACTAGTGTCACCACTACTAACACTACTAGTGTCATCACTACTAACACTACTAGTGTCACCACTACTAACACTACTAGTGTCACCACTACTAACACTACTAGTGTCACCACTACTAACACTACTAGTGTCATCACTACTAACACTACTAGTGTCACCACTACTAACACTACTAGTGTCATCACTACTAACACTACTAGTGTCATCACTACTAACACTACTAGTGTCACCACTACTAACACTACTAGTGTCATCACTACTAACACTACTAGTGTCATCACTACTAACACTACTAGTGTCATCACTACTAACACTACTAGTGTCACCACTACTAACACTACTAGTGTCATCACTACTAACACTACTAGTGTCACCACTACTAACACTACTAGTGTCACCACTACTAACACTACTAGTGTCACCACTACTAACACTACTAGTGTCATCACTACTAACACTACTAGTGTCACCACTACTAACACTACTAGTGTCATCACTACTAACACTACTAGTGTCACCACCACCACCACCACCACGTATACCCTTTTAAATCTTGTTTCTCACTCTCCTATTTTTCTTTCATCTCTCTGCTATCTTCTTTCATTTTTATTCCTAGTCTCTCTCACCCCTTCCTATTTTACTTTCTTCCTTTATCTTCTGTGTTCTTCTTGGTAGTCTTGATTTTCCGCTTCCTCCTTCTCCTTCCAGAACTTTATCGCCTTTATCCTATTCTGTCTCTTTCCCTCCTCCTCCTCCTCCTCCCTTACCCCTTTTTTCATCACCCCTCCCTCCTTGATATCCCCCTCCTGTTCCCCATTACTATACTCCCCTTCAGTATTCCCACTCTTCATCTCTCTCTCTCTCTCTCTCTCTCTCTCTCTCTCTCTCTCTCTCTCTCTCTCTCTCTCTCTCTCTCTCTCTCTCTCTCTCTCTCTCTCTCTCTCTCTCTCTCTCTCTCTATCTGTCTATCTATCTATCTATCTCTTTCTCTCTGACGACTCTTCAAAACCCTCACTTCTTGCATAAGAGGAATTATCAACAAACCCCTGACTGTCTTAAAGAGGGAACTCGACAGAGTCCTCAAAACAGTTCCTGATCAGTCGGGTTCTGGTGCATAGGTTGAACTACGGGCGGCGGTTACTAACAGCTTGATCGATCAAGCCAGCAACCTGGAGGCCTGGTCTTTGACTAGGCCGCGAGGGCGCTGACCTCCAGAAGCGACTGCAGGTAAACTCCCTCACTCTCTTCCATCATCCCTCCCTCCACACTATCTTCTTCCTTGTCCCCCATCATCCCTCTCTATCTACCAACCTTCTTCCATCTCCTCCACCCTCCCTCACTCTCCTCCAGAGTATCTCCCTTCCCCTTCATCCTCCTTCTCTCTCCATCACCCCTCCCTCTACTCCACTCACCCTTTCATTTACACACCTTCCATCTGCCCCTTCTCACGTTTCTCTTGTTCCGGGCAAAATGTCGACAGGTAGGGCATTGAAGAAAAAAAACACGGAAGTTGTTTTACAGTATTATTTGAGGCAATGTTTCGCTCTGTGTAGAGATTTAGCAAGCTCTCTATACAGCTTTAGCAAGCTCTCTATACAGCTTTAGCAAGCTCTCTATACAGCTTTAGCAAGCTCTCTGTACAGCTTTAGCAAGCTCTCTATACAGCTTTAGCAAGCTCTGTATACAGCTTTAGCAGGCTCTCTATACAGCTTTAGCAAGCTCTCTATACAGCTTTAGCAAGCTCTCTATACAGCTTTAGCAAGCTCTCTATACAGCTTTAGCAAGCTCTCTGTACAGCTTTAGCAAGCTCTCTGTACAGCTTTAGCAAGCTCTGTATACAGCTTTAGCAAGCTCTCTATACAGCTTTAGCAAGCTCTCTATACAGCTTTAGCAAGCTCTCTGTACAGCTTTAGCAAGCTCTGTATACAGCTTTAGCAAGCTCTCTATACAGCTTTAGCAAGCTCTCTATACAGCTTTAGCAAGCTCTCTGTACAGCTTTAGCAAGCTCTCTATACAGCTTTAGCAAGCTCTCTATACAGCTTTAGCAAGCTCTCTGTACAGCTTTAGCAAGCTCTCTATACAGCTTTAGCAAGCTCTCTGAACAGCTTTATCAAAGCAAACTGTCTTAGTAAAGCTTTTATCTTCATACATTGCCAATACAGAGCTTTATCAAAGGTAAGCATCTAAAATGAGGAAACATTCGTAATATATGAGAGAACATATGTTAATATATGAGAGGACATATGTTAATATATGAGAGAACATCTCTAAATATATGAGAGAACATCTCTTAATATATGAGAGAACATCTCTTAATATATGAGAGGACATATGTCAATATATGAGAGGACATATGTTAATATATGAGAGAACATATGTTAATATATGAGGGGACATATGTTAATATATGAGAGAACATCTCTTAATATATGAGGGGACATATGTTAATATATGAGAGAACATCTCTTAATATATGAGGGGACATATGTTAATATATGAGAGAACATCTCTTAATATATGAGGGGACATATGTTAATATATGAGAGAACATATCTAAATATATGAGAGAACATCTCTTAATATATGAGAGAACATCTCTTAATATATGAGAGGACATATGTCAATATATGAGAGGACATATGTTAATATATGAGAGGACATATGTTAATATATGAGAGGACATATGTTAATATATGAGAGAACATCTCTTAATATATGAGAGAACATCTCTTAATATATGAGAGAACATCTCTAAATATATGAGAGAACATCTCTTAATATATGAGAGAACATCTCTTAATATATGAGAGAACATCTCTTAATATATGAGAGAACATCTCTTAATATATGAGAGAACATCTCTAAATATATGAGAGAACATCTCTTAATATATGAGAGAACATCCCTTAATATATGAGAGAACATCTCTTAATATATGAGAGAACATCTCTAAATATATGAGAGAACATCTCTTAATATATGAGAGACATCTCTTAATATATGAGAGGACATCTCTTAATATATGAGAGAACATCTCTAAATATATGAGAGAACATCTCTTAATATATGAGAGAACATCTCTTAATATATGAGAGAACATCTCTTAATATATGAGAGAACATCTCTAAATATATGAGAGAACATCTCTTAATATATGAGAGACATCTCTTAATATATGAGAGAACATCTCTTAATATATGAGAGAACATCTCTTAATATATGAGAGAACATCTCTTAATATATGAGAGAACATCTCTTAATATATGAGAGAACATCTCTTAATGTATGAGAGAACATCTCTTAATATATGAGAGAACATCTCTTAATATATGAGAGAACATCTGTTAATATATGAGAGAACATCTGTTAATATATGAGAGAACATCTCTTAATATATGAGAGAACATCTCTTAATATATGAGAGAACATCTCTTAATATATGAGAGAACATCTCTTAATATATGAGAGAACATCTCTTAATATATGAGAGAACATCTCTTAATATATGAGAGAACATCTCTTAATATATGAGAGAACATCTCTTAATATATGAGAGAACATCTCTTAATATATGAGAGAACATCTCTTAATATATGAGAGAACATCTCTAAATATATGAGAGAACATATGTTAATATATGAGAGACATCTCTTAATATATGAGAGAACATATGTTAATATATGAGAGAACATCTCTTAATATATGAGAGGACATATGTTAATATATGAGAGAACATCTCTTAATATATGAGAGAACATCTCTTAATATATGAGAGGACATCTCTTAATATATGAGAGAACATCTCTTAATATATGAGAGAGCATCTCTTAATATATGAAAGAACATCTCTTAATATATGAAAGAACATCTCTTAATATATGAAAGAACATCTCTTAATATATGAGAGGACGCCTCAAAATACATCATTGTATTTCTCCCTCACATTATCATTGTACATCTATCATTATATTATTGTATCGTGTCTATCATTGTTACAGTGTATATATTTGTATCACCAGCACTGATACTTTAGTCTTGTATTACTGTATTATTGATCCGCTGTATTATAATACATTATCACTAGTGATCAGTGCATCATCACATTGTTACGTTTGTATCATTTATTGTATCAATGACTCATTAGAAACTGTGTCTTATTAGAGATCGTATCTTATTAGTGATTGTATCTTATTAGGGATTGTATCAGTGTTATTAGGGATTGTATCAGTGACTCGTATTAGTGATTGTATCAGTGACTCTTATTAGGGATTGTATCAGTAACTCTTATTAGTGATTGTATTAGTGATCATATCGGTGATTGTATCCCCCTCTCCTCTCCCACATGCTTATCCCTGCCTCTTGGAGGCAGGGATAAGCATGTGGCATGAAGCAGGTAGAGAGAAGAGGAAAGTGGGAAATGAGGTAATGGGGGGAACGAGGGGGTAAAGAGGGGGAGGAGGAGGAGGAGGAGGAGGAAAGGGGTAAGGACGGGAGGAGGGGGAAGAAGGGGGTAAGGAGGGGAGGAGGCAGGGGGTAAGGAGGGGAGGAAGGGGGTAAGGAGGGGGAGGAGGAAGGGGGTAAGGAGGGGGAGGAGGAAGGGGGTAAGGAGGGGGAGGAGGAAGTGGGGGAAGGGTTCCTCAACACAACTTTGTCCATTAAACTTTGTATATATATCTCCACCAGTGCCATCCTCACACCCCCCTCAAGCCTATTTCCTCACCCCTCTCTTCCTCACCCCCTCTCCCTCACCCTCATCTTCCTCACCCTCCACTCCTCACCACCACCACAGCTGGGTATGTTGGTTCATTTTTCAGGTGTTGACAGAGCTGAAAGCAATACTGAGAGCAGATGTCCTGTGTTACTGATACACCCTATCGTGACCTCCACACTGTTTAACCTGTGACCTCCACACTCTGTTTAACCTGTGACCTCACCCTCAGTTTAACCTGTGACCTCCACACTCTGTTTAACCTGTGACCTCACCCTCTGTTTAACCTGTGACCTCCACACTCTGTTTAACCTGTGACCTCACCCTCTGTTTAACCTGTGACCTCACCCTCTGTTTAATCTGTGACATCACCCTCTGTTTAGCCTGTAATGCCACCCTCTAACCTATATAAATTTGAACCTTTGAGTTGACGCAACAGATTATTTTGTGTGGCGTCAGCCACACAAAATGTTGCTAGAGATGTTTTTAAGGGTTATGGCAGCTGCCTCGACATCTTTGGATAACCAGTTATTTTGACAAATTTACTATTCACTTCACTCTGGCTCTGTTAAGGTAGTCTGTAGATTTCGAATTTAATCTGATTATCATTATAACGAATTTCAGTGGCTTTATCAATATAATTTAGGGACACAGATCCAGTGAACACCTCCTCCTAGGCTGAGGGACTGATAACCTCGTCTTCTGCTGTCTTCTATATAAGTTTCTGGAAGACTGAGGGACTGATAACCTCATGTTCTACTGTTTTAAGTATATATTTCTACAAGACTGAGGGACTGATGACCTCATTTTCTACTGCTTTCCGTTTATGTCCCTGTATTATACTGATAATCACTGGTTGTTGAAACGTCTGCTAATAAAGATGCCTAAGTGCTGGACATATGTAATTCATTAATTCGCCATGTTTCCCCTCTCATATATTGAAAGACTCCTCCATTCTTTTTCAGATGTACTACATTTAACTGATGGGATGGAGGTTGGTGATTGGCTGTGGTTGTCTACATGTATATTTCGCTCAGAGCTGTAATATCTGTTTGATCAGAGTTAGCATAAAAATGTAATTAATCTCTCTTTGAAGTCACGAGAGAGAAAGCTTGAGTGAGTGAGTCAGTCAAAGATTATCGTAAGGGTTCTTAAATGGAGATATCGAGGGTTGAAGGTAGACACACTTGTTGGATGGTAAAATATATATTGTCAGACTGTGATGATGTGGAAGGGAGCCCAGCCTTGCCGTGTTCTAGTCTGGATGGTCTGCCGCCTAGTGAGAGCGGGGCAGAGGTATGAGCCTACACATGTGCATCCCGTGACGTCACACAAAGCCACAGGCCTGCAAGGGATCTCGTATCTAAAGCACATGGATGATACTAATATGCTATGCTATATAATACAGGGAATACAGGGATCAGCAACTATGCTGACAAGATTACTGCACGTATTTACTGACCAGGTATCATTGAATCTAAATAACCTCTACCAACTCTGCCTAGAACAAATTAATCTACATTTTTTGTTGACTAAGACAGACAAGGTCCTAATTCACGTCAAGGGCTTGGATGACAGCCAATAAACTTACACTTAACACTGACAAAACTTACTATATTATGTTTGGTGGCAGAGCAGGTGCTGCACAACTTAACATTAAGATCGACAACACTCTAATTGTCACACATAATGAGGGCAAATTCCTAGGCCTATACCTCGACAACAACCTGAATTTCAGCACCCATATCCAACACATAACAAAAAAAGTATCCAAAACAGTTGGGATCCTCTCCAAGATACGATACTACGTGCCGCAAAATGCCCTTCTCACACTATACCATTCACTCATTTATCCATACCTCACCTGTGCTATTTGTGCTTGGGGATCAACTGCAGCAACACACCTAAAGCCAATAATAACTCAACAAAAAGCCACAGTAAGAATAATCACTAAATCCCATCCCTGGCAACCCCCCCCCCACTCTTCATAGATCTAAACTTACTCCCTGTTCAGAACATCCACACTTACTACTGTGCAATCTACATATACAGGACCTTAAATTCCAATATTAACCTTGACCTAAAATGCTTTCTTGATAGTTGTGACAGGACCCACAGGCATAACACCAGACACAAACATCTCTTCGACATTCCCCGTGTCCGACTAAACCTTTACAAAAATTCAGTGTATGTCAAAGGCCCTAAAATCTGGAACACCCTACCTGAAAACTCTAGAACTGCAGACACATTCATCACCTTCAAAACTACCGTTAGAAAACATCTTATCTCCCTGATACACCCCGTCAACTAACTACATAAAAACCACCTGGTGGTTCACACTTACACTCACTCACTCACCCATTTGACTATAAGCACAGAAATACGTATCTTAATCTTAAAATAATGATTCCTAACTAGTCATAAGTGTGTCTGTGATACTCCAATATAAAAACTATGTATTGTGCCAAAACAAAAGCATTCACATTGTAAACTCACAAACTAGTATTTAGTCACTTAGTATTTAGTCAACTTACTCCACAATTTGTAATAATTTAGGGTTAAGAATTAATCTAAGTTTGCCCGAAATGCCTAGCCATGCTAGGTGTTCTAGTGGCCTCCTCTGTAATTAATATTTTGTTACATGTAAACCACACAATAACCAAAATCTGTAAACCCCGCATTGTAATCCTTATAGAGAATAAACTTTGATTGATTGATTGATTGTGAACTAATGAGATTCTTTGGTGACGTAAGGAACTGCGAAAGAAATAATTTCCCATGTTGCAGGGAAGTGCCGCTGTTGTTTTATCACAGCCAAGACAATAGCGATAGAAAGTCATTTCCAGTCTTAATGATCCTTTTAGAGAAGTGCTCATCAATAGTGAAGAAACTTTGGAGGGCTTCTATGCAAGACTTTGGATGGGTTTGCCTGAGCATTTTAACCCCAGTGAGGGAATTTCTTTCAGTGACTCGATCTCTGATGCCTGAGATACCAGCTTCTTTACATTTTAGTAGTACATACATCCTAGGATGATCCCCATCAGAACAAGTAAGGGTGCACCATAATCTACTACTATTTGATTTAAGCAAAATACATAATTTTCATTATTCTCACATTAACACCATATCTGCGCGAAATCCTGCCACAACTTTAAGTGATCTCATTTTTTTTCACTGGCCACAGAGTTTAGCTACTAGTCTACATATAGGGACCTCAGATTGGAAATATCTTCATCTGCCTATATAGTAGAGCAGAAACGTAAATAGATCCTGTGAGCTGCGTCGAGAATTACATGCATAATTAAAATATCGCATAAATTTGCCTGCGAACGTCTTGTGAGGTTCTTATCTCAGTGTGCATGGTGAGGAAGTTGGTTATTTAATGATAAAGACTAGCTTACATGAAACTGTGTAGCTTATGCCACAGAGATTGTTTGATTCTATGCATGAAACGATTTAGGACTATCTTTAATATTTTACACCATGTAGTTAGTAAGATATTGGGTGCATTGCATATTATTGATTGGTATTTGGAACACGACTGATGCGACTGTTGTTCCTTGATTTAGGGAGCTCCCCATTTGCATAACTGAAATAAAGGATTTACTGGTTCCTGACAAAAATCCGAGTATGTTGTAAGCGATACCATCTTTCCACAGAAAGCGGATTTACATTTAGGTAGTGCAGCGTCGACTTTAAATTCAGTTAAAAAAATATTGCAACCCTCTTCCTTGTTGAGCATAATACGAAGTGAGTCTTTTTTCTGGTATCTTATTTAGCATTTAATTCAGTCTGTGTGGTAATGGGTCAGTTGTTATAGCTAGATGTGGCAGCCCAAGAACTGACCAACTCATTCGCTGCGTTTAGAGGATGATGGTGTGAGACCTTCCCAGTCTTGTTAACTTTAATCTTGTTTACATCCCTCTATTTAATGCTAAGTGGGATCTGGGCATAGACATCATTGTCAAACTTGTCCCATTTGGATTGTCGAAGCTTTGTCATGCGCTTCCTGGTAGCAGCGAGGTCAGTTTGGAATATCTTCAGCATATCAGGGGTGCGATTATTTCTTGAGCCTAGGCCAGCTTTGCGTTTCAGTGCTTTTAGTTTTGAACTGTTACTGTATGTATGATTATTATTGTAGTCGAGTCTCAAGTATAGGTGCATCTGATAGGCTTTCCAGGTGCTTCTAAATAATTTTGAATATTACAAATCATTGCCCAATATTTATAAGAATTGTACCAGTCCGTAACATGATGCTAGTCACTATCCTCCCACCAGGGAGGATAGTGTGGTCTGATGATACTCATATATATATTACTATGGAAGACTCACAGCTAATAAAGGACTGTTAAAACCAAGACAGAAATGGAGAATGCCTTCATTATTTGTGTTGGCCCACAATCTGTAAATCATGACTAATTATGAGCGGCAAAAGTTGCTTATCATTACGATTACTAAAGTGTAATACTAGGTTCTGGCTGAGCATAAAATGGAAGGCAATATTATACAAGTCAAATTTGTTGAATAGAGTTCCCAAGTCCTAGCGTCATGGTATTGAAGTTCCTTAATCTTAAATGTAAGAACTTGATGGAGAAGCGGTTTTTTAATATAGAGAATACAAGAGATAAGACATTTGAGATTGTATATAACTAGTGAGGGTAATTTAGGGGGTGGGGATCTTGCAGGTACTCTGCACTCTTGGAGACACATCAGTGGATTCAGTGGTTACTTTATGAAGAAAACGAATTATTTTTTTTAAGGACTGCAGTATTGCAAGTGAAGTTTTCACTTAAGTGTCAAGTCGAAAGTTTTGTTCCATTATAGAAGTCTTGGGAGACTACTTAGGTCATTTGGAAATCTTTTTTATTAAGAGATATGTGCTCTTTTTTGTGAATGTATGGCGGCTGGTATCACCACTGGACCCGTCTCTCAGCCACTAACTTCACCATCATTGATACCACTACACTTAACACTGTCACTACAGTACCATCACCATCGACACTTTCATCACCTAAATGTCATTTTCTTATCACTAACAACCCTACCGACATATGCCACACAGTTTTCCTCATGTTGATGAAGGTGAAGCCTTAAATACTTTTTCTGCAGCAGCAGCTTCACATGCAAGTCCAGCTGTTGCACGACTGAAGCTGCGGCCATCTCATCTGCCAAGCCCAGACCCAGGTCAGCTGAGCTCGACAGTTTGATGGATAAGGGCTGGCCAGGTCCATGGAGTGGCTGGGGAAGCACTGGTCACCAGGTTCTACTGGCACAGGGCTAGCGACCTGGTGTCAACACAGTCGGTATGAGTTGTCTGCAGGTAAATTCTCACCTGATCTGCACCGTTTTAGAGTCTTTGTCATAGTCATGGTTAACGCCACGTACAGGTGACATAACGGCAGGTCTTTCAGGAGCTGCTGCTATTACAACTCAGTTCATCATCGTTCTTGACCTTGTGACTTCCTTTACACAGGTCAGTTTTACAGGCTAGGAGCTGTTATGCTACCTCGGCTCATTTCCAAGTCCAGCCCTGTCTAAGGTATACTATCACCCTTTTGGCATACGGCCTACAACAGTCGACTGACACTCAGCAGCAGGTGTAAAGAAACATGCCCAACGTTTCCACCCGTGCTTGGGTTCGAACCACGGACCTGGGGTACGTGAGTTGAGTGCGCTGCCATCCGAGCCGCGGGTGTGGGACACGGCGAGGGATAGACGAGGGCAGAATAGTGGGAATAAGGAAGAGGGAATATGGAATGGAGGAGTTGGTAGTAGTGAGGGAAGGAATACACAAAGAATCATTAAGCCTGCATGTCACTTGTTCACCAGAGGACATGCTGCATGTCACTTGTTCACCAGATGACATGCTGCATGTCACTTGTTCACCAGATGACATGCTGCATGTCACTTGTTCACCAGAGGACATGCTGCATGTCACTTGTTCACCAGAGGACATGCTGCATGTCACTTGTCCACCAGATGACATAGTGCATGTCACTTGTTCACCAGATGACATGCTGCATGTCAATTGTTCACCAGGTGACATGCTGCATGTCACTTGTTCATCAGAGGACATGCTGCATGTCACTTGTTCACCAGAGGACA
>NC_091357.1:10291638-10296638 GCF_038502225.1 Cherax quadricarinatus
TGGAAAAATCAAGGGAGAAACTGACCACACACAGGCAGGATCCAGAGCCACAGAGGGTGAGGCAATGCGAGGAAGAAAGGGCAAAATCAGTGTTTATCCATGGGCTTCAGGAGAGAGAGGAAAGGACACACACTGAAAGGAAGCAGGAAGAAAGGAAGGAGATTGAGAAAATCATAACAGAAATAGGTGAAGAGAGGGACGAGATTGTAAATTTTCAGAGAATAGGGGGGTACTCGAAGGTGAGAAACCGACCAATCAAGCTGATTCTCAGGACGGAAACAGTGCGGAACAGGATCCTCCAAGAGAAACCACGATTGAAATACTCGGAAGAGTACAAGAGGGTGTTCCTAGACAGAGACAGAACAAAATCAGAACGACAGCAGCTGAGGGAGAGGACAAAAAAGCGAAAGGAGCTAGGAAAAGAGACAAGGAGGGAACCAGCAGAGGTCAGTCAGAGCAGGACAGAACAGCAAGGGCAAGCACACACACAACTACTCTCAGAACCACACAACCTATCACACCATCCCAACACACCCTACAATCCATACCCACAGCCTCCACCCAACACCAAGCTATAGAACCCCACAGTATGCCACCAGGTCTCCCACCCTCACAGGCCCCCCAAACCACAGTGTTGGAAAGGAAACTGAAGGTATGGTACACAAACGCTGATGGAATAACAAATAAGTGGGAGGAGTGGCAAGAAAGAGTCAAAGAAGCATCACCGGACATCATAGCTCTCACAGAAACCAAGCTTACAGGTATGATAACAGATGCCATCTTTCCAACGGGATACCAAATCCTGAGGAAAGACAGAGGGAACAGGGGGGGTGGAGGAGTGGCGTTGCTGATCAAAAATCGCTGGAATTTTGATGAGCTGGAGAGAGAAGATAGCGGAGAAGAAAGTGATTACATAGTGGGAACACTTCACTCTGGAGGTCCCAAGGTGGTAATAGCAGTGATGTATAACCCACCACAGAACAGCAGGAGGCCAAGGCAAGAGTACGACGAGAGCAATAGAGCGATGGTTGACACACTGGCTAGAGTGGCCAGAAGAGCTCATGCATGCAGGGCAAAGCTCCTGATCATGGGTGACTTTAACCACAAGGAGATAGATTGGGAGAACTTGGACCCACATGGGGGCCAAGATACTTGGAGGGCTAAGATGATGGAGGTGGTACTGGAGAACTTCATGTACCAACACGTAAGGGACACTACAAGAGAGAGAGGAGAGGATGAACCAGCAAGGCTGGACTTAGTATTCACCTTCAGTAGTGCAGATATCGAGGACATCACATATGAAAGACCCCTTGGGGCCAGTGACCATGTGGTTGTAAGCTTCGAATACACAGTAGAGCTACAAGTGGAGGGAGAAGCAGGAAGGCCAGGACGAATGAAGCCAAACTACAAGAAAGGGGACTACACAGGAATGAGGAACTACCTGAACGGGGTTCAGTGGGACAGAGAACTGGCAGGGAAACCAGTTAATGAGATGATGGAATATGTAGCAATAAAATGCAAGGAGGCTGAGGAGAGGTTTGTACCCAAGGGTAACAGGAGTAATGAAAAAGCCAGGATGAGCCCATGGTTTACCCAAAGGTGCAGGGAGGCAAAAACCAAGTGTGCTAGGGAATGGAAGAAATATAGAAGGCAAAGGACCCAGGAGAATAAGGAGAACAGTCGTAGAGCCAGAAATGAATATGCACAGATAAGAAGGGAGGCCCAAAGACAATATGAAAATGACATAGCAGCGAAAGCCAAATCTGACCCGAAACTGTTGTACAGCCACATCAGGAGGAAAACAACAGTCAAGGACCAGGTAATCAGGCTAAGGAAGGAAGGAGGAGAGACAACAGGAAATGACCGGGAAGTATGTGAAGAACTCAACAAGAGATTCAAAGAAGTGTTCACAGAGGAGACAGAAGGGACTCCAGAAAGACGGAGAGGTGGGGCACACCACCAAGTGCTGGACACAGTGCACACAACCGAGGAAGAAGTGAAGAGGCTTCTGAGTGAGCTAGATACCTCAAAGGCAATGGGGCCAGATAACATCTCCCCATGGGTATTGAGAGAGGGAGCAGAGGCGCTATGTGTACCCCTAACAACAATATTCAATACATCTATCGAAACAGGGAGATTGCCTGAGGCATGGAAGACAGCAAATGTAGTCCCAATCTTTAAAAAAGGAGACAGACATGAAGCATTAAACTACAGACCAGTGTCACTGACATGTATAGTATGCAAAATCATGGAGAAGATTATCAGGAGAAGAGTGGTGGAACACCTAGAAAGGAATGATCTCATCAACAGCAGCCAGCATGGTTTCAGGGACGGGAAATCCTGTGTCACAAACCTACTGGAGTTCTATGACATGGTGACAGCAGTAAGACAAGAGAGAGAGGGGTGGGTGGATTGCATTTTCTTGGACTGCAAGAAGGCGTTTGACACAGTTCCACACAAGAGATTGGTGCAAAAACTGGAGGACCAAGCAGGGATAACAGGGAAGGCACTACAATGGATCAGGGAATACTTGTCAGGAAGACAGCAGCGAGTCATGGTACGTGGCGAGGTGTCAGAGTGGGCACCTGTGACCAGCGGGGTCCCGCAGGGGTCAGTCCTAGGACCAGTGCTGTTTCTGGTATTTGTGAACGACATGACGGAAGGAATAGACTCTGAGGTGTCCCTGTTTGCAGATGACGTGAAGTTGATGAGAAGAATACACTCGATCGAAGACCAGGCAGAACTACAAAGGGATCTGGACAGGCTGCAGAACTGGTCCAGCAATTGGCTCCTGGAGTTCAATCCCACCAAGTGCAAAGTCATGAAGATTGGGGAAGGGCAAAGAAGGCCGCAGACGGAGTACAGTCTAGGGGGTCAGAGACTACAAACCTCACTCAAGGAAAAAGATCTTGGGGTGAGTATAACACCAGGCACATCTCCTGAAGCGCACATCAACCAAATAACTGCTGCAGCATATGGGCGCCTAGCAAACCTCAGAACAGCATTCCGACATCTTAATAAGGAATCGTTCAGGACCCTGTACACCGTATACGTTAGGCCCATATTGGAGTATGCGGCACCAGTTTGGAACCCACACCTAGCCAAGCACGTAAAGAAACTAGAGAAAGTGCAAAGGTTTGCAACAAGACTAGTCCCAGAGCTAAGAGGTATGTCCTACGAGGAGAGGTTAAGGGAAATCAACCTGACGACACTGGAGGACAGGAGAGATAGGGGGGACATGATAACGACATACAAAATACTGAGAGGAATTGACAAGGTGGACAAAAACAGGATGTTCCAGAGATTGGACACAGTTACAAGGGGACACAGTTGGAAGCTAAAGACACAGATGAATCACAGGGATGTTAGGAAGTATTTCTTCAGCCACAGAGTAGTCAGTAAGTGGAATAGTTTGGGAAGCGATGTAGTGGAGGCAGGATCCATACATAGCTTTAAGCAGAGGTACGATAAAGCTCACGGCTCAGGGAGAGTGACCTAGTAGCGATCAGTGAAGAGGCGGGGCCAGGAGCTCGGACTCGACCCCCGCAACCTCAACTAGGTGAGTACAACTAGGTGAGTACACACACACACACACACACACACACACACACACACACACACACACAATGAGTCAAGTAAGTATATAGCTCAGTCAAGACCGGGGGACCCAAAGTAGTAGCAATGATGTACAACTCAGGAAAATAAAGGCAACAGACTAGTGACTGGCACCATAGCGGAGGTAAAAAGAGCTCCCAGAGCTACACCTTAGCTATTACTCACGGGTGATTTCAGTCACAAAGAAATAGATCAGGAAAATGGGACCCACATGGGGGAGGGGTTGTGGAAAACGTGGAGGGCTACGTTGATGGAGGTTAAGGAAAATTTTCTGACAGCATGTCAAGGACACATCGAGAGAGAAAGGAGATGAGCCCACAAAACTGGATTTAATATTAACCACAAGTATGTCTGACAGATGTGATACCATATGAAATCCCCCTTTCTGCTGAGAATGTTTGAAATCCCTTGTCCTGTACTCCTTGAAGAGCAGGCAAGAAAGAAACCTCATAATCTACATCTGGAAAGCCCTAGAGGGACTGGTTCCAAATCTGAAATCACTCCCTGTAAAAACAAAAGATTAGACAGAAAGTGCAATAAACCCCTAATGAAAAGCAGGGGTGCTATGAGTACTCTGAGAGAAAACACAATAAATGTCCAGAGCCCAACACTGTTCAAAAGCCAACCACAATGCATAAGGGGAGTTACCAATAAACCTCTGGCTGTCTTCAAGAGATAACTAAAGATACCTAAAGTCAGTGCCCGATCAGCCAGGCTGGGGTTCGTACATTGGATTGCGTGCTGCCAGGAGGCCCTTCTCTTCGCCCTTTTGAAGTCTCCCAAATCAGGCCGAGAGATTTCAGTACTGAAGCTACGAAACACATCCTGTGTGATGAGATGTGAGTTATGTGATAGGAAAATATAGCTAGGTTTTGCACCAACTGTATAATTGTATAGAGTAGTATAGCAACACACTGCTGGTGTTCCCACAATGTAATTATCATATAGAAAAGTGGAGCAATACACAACTTACATAGTATCTATTTTTGTCTTATGATTAGATATTTGCATTAACAACTACTATCTCCTCCTGCACCTCCACCTTCTCCCTCTTCCTCCTTCTCCTCCTCTGCTTCCTCCTCCTCCGCCTCCTCCTCCAATATTTTCCGATTCCCTGGCATGCATCGAAATGCATCTTGCAATATTGGAATTCTTAACATTTTCGAGCTTTGGGGAAAGAGACTCCTGGTTCTGTCTCTCTCTGTCTCTGTATTTCTGTCTTTTTATCTTTGTCTCTCTGTCTCGGTCACAAATATGTAACCATTTTGTCACATTTTTTGTAAAAACTCAGTGAATTATATCTAAACAGAGTTATAGATAATTTAAAGAACTTAAACAATTTAAATAATTATGCGAAAAGCTGTTTTTCTTCGCCTGAAGAGATC
>NC_091357.1:10304138-10314138 GCF_038502225.1 Cherax quadricarinatus
CAGGGCACTTCAAGCTCCTTTTCTTACATTTCTTTCTATTTATATTCTTATTTCTGTTTTTCTTCCCTTCGCCCTCCCTCCATATTCCTCTCTCTTTCCATTTTCCTCATGCTGCTCCCTTTCTCTCTCTTCCTTCCTCCTTCCTTCTCTCCCTCCCTTGTTCCTTCCCACTTTTAATCTTCCAGATGCTCCCCCTTCCTCCTTTTCTTCCTTTTGCTGCTCCCTTACTCCTTCTATCTTTTTCCTTCCCTCCCTCCCTCCTTCCCTTCATCTTTCACCTATTCCTTCCCTATGCTTCTCTCTCCCTCCCTTCCTTCCTTCCTTACTTCCCTCCCTCCCTCCTTCTGTCTTCTTCCTTCACTCCCTAGCTCCTTCCCTTCGTCTTTCACTTATTCCTTCTTCCCCACGCTTCTCCCTCCCTCCCTTCCTCCTCCGCTCCCTCGTACCAGAATATTCTAGGGTATTAGTATGCATTGTGCCAAACTGTTCTTCTCTACTCAATTTAGTCTCTCTATGACCAGAGAGAAAATGGGATCCACGTATAAGAAGGAAACAAGATAACACGAGATGTTCTGCACTCTTAATATGGCAGTATTGTAAATACTTGGGCTGTAAATGGTATAACTGTAAATGGTTTGGGCTGTAAATGGTATGATTTTAAGTGGTATGACTGTAAATGGTATGACTGTAAGTGGTATGACTGTAAGTGGTATGATTGTAAATGGTATGACTGTAAGTGATATGACTTTAAGTGGTATGATTGTAAATGGTATGACTGTAAATGGTTTGGTTGTAAATGGAATTGCTGTAAATGGTTGGGTTGTAAATGGTATGACTGTAAATGGGTTGACTGTAAATGGTTCAGTTGCATATGGTTTGGTTGTAAATGGTTTGGTTGCAAATGGTTTAGTTGTAAATGGTTTGACTGTAAGTGGTTTGGCTGCAAATGGTTTGGTTGTAAATGGTTTGGTTGTAAATGGTTTGTAAATGGTTTGGCTGCAAGTGGTTTGGTTGTAAATGGTTTGATTGTAAATGGTTTGGTTGTAAATGGTTTGGCTGTAAATGGTTTGGCTGTAAATGGTTTGGCTGCAAATGGTTTGGCTGTACATGGTTTGATAATATCGAAAAATTGTGGAAAAGGTCGCTTGTTTACACAGCTTCAGCAAGCCACGAGTGGTGAAACATTTCTTGTAATAAATGTCCTGAACTGGACACAAGTTTCCTTTACCGCGCACTTTATAACTGACTAAACACGGCAGTAAATGTATAAAAAAAAATATATAAACATGTATATGGAAACAATGATAAATAAATAGTTTATACAGAACATCATTACCGAATGTTTGGAAAATATTGTAAATATGTTCTCTCTCTCTCTCTCTCTCTCTCTCTCTCTCTCTCTCTCTCTCTCTCTCTCTCTCTCTCTCTCTCTCTCTCTCTCTCTCTCTCTCTCTCTCTCTCTCTCTCTCTCTCTCTCTCTCTCTCTCTTTACACAGGGTTTGACAAGGTTAAGGATCCCTAGCTTTATTTACAAGCCATTTACATGTTAAGGATTCCTAACTTTATTGACAAGCTGTTACCTACATCAGCTCATTTGAAAGCATTTTTATTGTTATGAGACATACAAGTAGGGAACAGGATGAAGTTGGAGCCATCTGTGGGCCAGCATTTTCATTTGATCAACTGACTTTATCTCGTTGACATCATTATGCTGTACGAATGTGTTCCATACTCGAGTCATCCTGGGTATGTATGATCTCAGATGGAGTGATGTTCTGGAGAAGGGTACAGCCAGAGTGAAGTTGCTGCTTTTTGTCCGTCTTGTGGCATAAAAGTTTGTTTCACGCTGTCCTCGAAGTGGATCCAAGTGTGGCACTTTGACAATATTGGCCTTGTACATAACAGTAAGGCCACCCACATCCCTCCTATGTTGAAGGCTCTGCTGAAATGACAGATCTATCCAGGATGGGTCCAGGCGAGAGATGAGACGTCTTGCTCTGTTCTCTACTCTGTCAAGCAGTCGCAGATGAGAGGGGGGGGCAGGCAAACCAAGAAAGTGGAGCATACTCGAGGTGTGAGCGTACTTGTGCCTCGTACAGAATCTTGCAACCCCTACTGTCAAGCAGATGTGAGATACGGCGAAGTGCTGTAAGCTTCCTGGCTGCCTTGTTTGCAAGATTTACAACATGGTTCTTCATGGTTAGTTTGGAGTCAAATTTCACCCCAAGGATATCAACTTCTTCTCCAGGTGCCAACACTCTCCAATTCATCCTTACTACTGCACCAGCATTACCATCATGGTGCCTACAGACGATCATCATTTGCGTTTTCTCGGGTGCAAATGTTACTTGCCATCTATTTCCCCAAGCTGATATAGCTCTCAGTTGGTGATTGATGTAGCTTAGAGCAGCTGGCATTTCTTCTCTTGGATAAGTGAATGCCAGTGTACAGTCGTCTGCATATGCATGTGATTCTGGGATGAGATGAAGAAGGTCGTTGAAGTAGACATTCCATAACAATGGTCCCAGCACGCTTCCTTGTGGAACACTTGCCCCAATAGGATGTCTTGCTGATTCCGTTCCATTGAGAACTACACTTAGAGATCTGCCATGAAGGTAATCACTGAGGAGACATAGCGTAGAGCCTGCAATTCCCAGTGCTTGAAGTTTTGCTAAGAGGCCCTAGTGCCACACCCGGTCGAAAGCGCCAGCAGTGTCCAGTGCTACCACACAGCTGACTTTGGATTTATCCAGTGACTGGTGCCACTTAGTGGAGAGGTTTAACAACAGATCAGCAGTGGTAGTCAAAAAACTCTGTCATTTGTCTTGAGATTATTGTCTCAAGGATCTTACCAGTGATTGACGGGAATGACACTGGTCTGTAGTTGCTGATTTCTGCTCTGCTCTTCTTTCCATAGAGAGGGCCATTTACACTGTACTAGGCAGTGCTGAAAGATGCGAGTTAGAGGTGCTGCTAGCTGGTCTGCACATCTTCTCAACAATCTTGGGCTCAACTTGTCTGGGTCCACAGCCTTTTCTTGGTCAAGCGATTTAAGAAGGAAATGCACCTCCTCCTGCCTTATTGTCACCACTGACAGTTTTGACACAGTTCTTGCAGCTAGCCAAGGAGGGTTCCTTGCTGGATCAGGAACTTGCATTTTGGTAGCAAAGTGTTCAGCAAAGAGGTCCGCCTTCTCTTGACTACTAGTAGAGGTGGTCTCATCCTGTCGATTTAGAGGTGGAATGAGTTCATCAGGCAGATAACCTTGTCTGTCCTTGACCAGGGGCCACCAGGTTTTGGAGCCTACCCTACCTGATGCTAGCTTTCTTTTAGTGTCCACCTCCCATTTAGCAATGGCCCACTTTTGAACGTCACTCATATGCCTACAGGTTTGCCTGTGCAAGTCCCTGTTATAGGTGGTAGGATGTCTCTTATACCTTCGCCATGCTTTGTACTTAGCAGTAGCAGCCTCTCTACAACGAAAGCCAAACCAAGGCTGATCTGTAGGCTTCGTCACATATTGCCGGTGAGGAATGTGTTCTTGTTGTAGATTAAGGATGTGTCCAGTGAAGGCTTTCACTTGGTTGTCAACATCCCCTTGGAGAAGAGCATTCCAATCTGTCTCTGTCTCTGTCTCTCTCTTGCGTGTCTTTAGTTTTCGCTTTGTATGGGAGGCTTAATTATGGAATGGAGGATGGGTTAAGGGGCAAGAAATACACTTTCATAAGACACATGTACACCAGTTAGGTATCTTTATTCCGAAACGTTTCGCCTACAAAGTAGGCTTCTTCAGTCGAGTACAGAGGATGCGTCAGAAGCAGTAGAGATGCGAAGACGGTGTAATTAGTCCATCACCCTTGAAGACGTAGTTTTGAGGTGGTCAGTCCCTCAGCTTGGAGAAGAGTTTTGTTCCACAGTCTGGAACATTGTTCCGGAATATGGAAAGGTTTCGGAATAAATATACCAAACTGTTGCTTGTGTCTTACTTATTAACATGTCGGTATTGTATACCATTTATGTATTCAAGAATCACGTGTAAGTACTGGAGAATGTAAAAGTCCACCAAACGAGTGCTGGTAGGTGAGGTCAGTTCTTGTAGACAGTGTTCTTTCCCTCGGCCTCTCACACAGCAGGAAATGTAGACAGTGTTCCTTCACTCGGCCTCTCACACAGCAGGAAATGTAGATAGTGTTCTTTACCTCGGCCTCTCACACAGCAGGAAATGTAGACAGTGTTCTTTACCTCGGCCTCTCACACAGCAGGAAATGTAGACAGTGTTCTTTACCTCGGCCTCTCACACAGCAGGAAATGTAGACAGTGTTCTTTACCTCGGCCTCTCACACAGCAGGAAATGTAGACAGTGTTCTTTACCTCGGCCTCTCACACAGCAGGAAATGTAGACAGTGTTCTTTACCTCGGCCTCTCACACAGCAGGAAATGTAGACAGTGTTCTTTACCTCGGCCTCTCACACAGCAGGAAATGTAGACAGTGTTCCTTCACTCGGCCTCTCACACAGTAGGAAATGTAGACAGTGTTCCTTCACTCGGCCTCTCACACAGCAGGAAATGTAGACAGTGTTCCTTCACTCGGCCTCTCACACAGCAGGAAATGTAGACAGTGTTCCTTCACTCGGCCTCTCACACAGCAGGAAATGTAGACAGTGTTCCTTCACTCGGCCTCTCACACAGCAGGAAATGTAGACAGTGTTCTTTACCTCGGCCTCTCACACAGCAGGAAATATAGACAGTGTTCTTTACCTCGGCCTCTCACACAACAGGAAATCCATCAACGGATTTAAATATATTAGGTCAGAGATTAACCCAGGACACCAAAAGTCGAACCTAAATGTTCTTTTTCTACTCCAACACTCGTAGTTTGATCTCGAAAAAGATGAGAGTTACTTCTCAGTACTTATATTGAGTTGATAAATGAAACACTTGTTTTCTGGAAACGTTTCGCTACGCAGTGGCTTCCTCAGTCCAATGCAGAGAAAGGTGTAAGATGAGGAGGAGTTTGTGGCAATCAGTCTCTCAGCCTAAAGTCGACTCGACTCCATGCCGAGGGACTGATTACCCCTATTGCCTTTATTATGGCTTTGTCAAGCCGTAACGGCTTAATAAAGCTCCTGTCATATTAGTTGTACTTATGTCCTTTCACCTAGCATGAACATTTTCCTGATAAATGCCGAATAATGTCTTGTTGCAAGAAGCAGATTTTACTGATTTCATAGCAACAAATATCTAACTCACAAGTTCCAAAACATTGAACAATACATCTGTTGGGCCGTAACTTGAATATGCTGTCCAATTTTGGTCACTTGGTTGCCTAAAAGGCGTCGATAAACTTACGAGAGAGGAAAGAGAAACAAAACTTATATCATCTTTTAGGAGAAACTTTACGAAGAAAGACTAATATCACTCGCTCTGTTATCTCTCTGAGAACGGAGCTGTGAGGTGACCTCATGGAAACTTTTAACATATTAAACAGAGCTGTAACATACCTTGCATGGGCCAGTAGGCTTGCTGCAGTGTTCCTTCCTTCTTGTGTTCTTATGTTCTTATAAGCGTGAAAATTTTGATGTGCAGTATACTATATGTACATCAAACAGTGAAATAAAATTCTGTGGCAAATGGTTTAACACAAATGTGACTAAGAACTTTTTTCTCAGAGTTGTGAAGCGCTGAATTGTTTCTCTACTAAAGTTGTTAGTGCCAAATAATTTAAGTCTTCCAAGAACCGGTTGAATGTACACTGCAAATATAGGATTCTGTTACAGTCCACTTAAAGTGCCTGTCACTAGTGTCCTGGTGGAAATTCCAAAACTGCACATGGTGTCTGGTAGGCCTCGAATTTTTTGGAGAAGAGTTCTTGCAGATAGAGCCAGTGATAAACAGTTACCAGCTGAGTAGTATTTGTTGTTGCAACACTAGTTAGTGTATTAGAGGTAGTGCCAATTCGTGTCTTCCAGCCACTTCTACCTAGCTGCCCATAAAGTTATGTCTATTTTTTTCAACACTGATATGTATCCCCCTCTCCAGTGTTTATTGTCGAAAGTGACTGCCTTACTGTCCTTGACTCAACCATCTGATAATAGATAATTCTCTATCAAGATAATAGTAAAGTGGCCTTCCGTGCAGCTACCCTCGGTGCGAACTGTAAAAACTGCTTCCATCTACCTTTCCCATGTTCTCTCTTTTTTTTTTTTTTTTTTTTTTTTTACACAGGGTTTGACAAAGTTAAGGATCCCTAGCTTTATTGACAGCTATTTACAGGTTAAGGATTCCTAACTTTATTGGCAAGCTAAGAGCTGTTACCTACATCAGCTCATTTGAAAGCATTTTTATTGTTATGAGACATACAAGTAGGAAACAGGATGAAGTTGGAGCCATCTGTGGGCCAGCATTTTCATTTGATCAACTGACTTTATCTCGTTGACATCATTATGCTGTACGAGTGTGTTCCATACTCTAGTCATCCTGGGTATGTATGATCTCAGATGGAGTGATGTTCTGGAGAAGGGTACAGCCAGAGTGAAGTTGCTGCTTTCTGCCCGTCTTGTGGCATAAAAGCTTGTTTCACGCTGTCCTCAAAGTGGATCCAAGTGTGGTATTTTGACAATATTGGCCTTGTACATAACAGTAAGGCCACCCACATCCCTCCTATGTTGAAGGCTCTGCTGAAATGACATATCTATCCAGGATGGGTCCAGGCGAGAGATGAGACGTCTTGCTCTGTTCTCTACTCTGTCAAGCAGTCGCAGATGAGAGGGGGGGGGGCAGTCAAACCAAGAAAGTGGAGCATACTCAAGGTCCGAGCGTACTTGTGCCTCGTATAGGATCTTGCAACCCCTACTGTCAAGCAGATGGGAGATACGGCGAAGTGCTGTAAGCTTCCTGGCTGCCTTGTTTGCAAGATTTACAACATGGTTCTTCATGGTTAGTTTGGAGTCAAATTTCACCCCAAGGATATCAACTTCTTCTCCAGGTGCCAACATCCTCCCATTCATCCTTACTACTGCACCAGCATTACCATCATGGTGCCTACAGACGATCATCATTTGCGTTTTCTCAGGTGCAAATGTTACTTGCCATCTATTTCCCCAAGCTGATATAGCTCTCAGCTGGTGATTGATGTAGCTTAGAGCAGCTGGCATTTCTTCTCTTGGATAAGTGAATGTAAGTGTACAGTCGTCTGCATATGCATGTGATTCTGGGATGAGATGAAGAAGGTCGTTGAAGTAGACATTCCATAACAATGGACCCAGCACGCTTCCTTGTGGAACACTTGCCCCAATAGGATGTCTTGCTGATTCCGTCCCATTGAGAACTACACTTAGAGATCTACCATGAAGGTAGTCACTGAGGAGACATAGCGTAGAGCCTGCAATTCCCAGTGCTTGAAGTTTTGCTAAGAGGCCCTGGTGCCACACCCGGTCAAAAGCGCCAGCAATGTCCAGTGCTACCACACAGCTGACTTTGGATTCATCCAGTGACTGGTGCCACTTAGTGGAGAGGTTTAACAACAGATCTCTCTCTCTCTCTCTCTCTCTCTCTCTCTCTCTCTCTCTCTCTCTCTCTCTCTCTCTCTCTTTTACACAGGGTTTGACAAGGTTAAGGATCCCTAGCTTTATTGGCAAGCTGTTTACACGTTAAGGATTCCTAACTTTATTGACAAGCTAAGAGCTGTTACCTACATCAGCTCATTTGAAAGCATTTTTATTGTTATGAGACATACAAGTAGGAAAAAGGATGAAGTTGGAGCCATCTGTGGGCCAGCATTTTCATCTGTTCAACTGACTTTATCTCGCTGACATCATAATGCTGTAGGAATGTGTTCCAGACTGGAGTCATCCTGGGGATAAATGATCTCAGATGAGGTGATGTTCTGTAGAAGGATACAGCCAGAGTGAGGTTGCTGCTTTCTGTCCGTCTTGTAGTATAGAAGCTTGCTTCTCGCTGTCCTCGAAGTGGATCCAAGGATGGTACTTTGACAATATTGGCCTTGTACATAACAGTAAGGCCACCCACATCCTTCCTGTGTTGAAGACAATGTTGAAATAACAGATCTATCCAGGCGAGAGATGAGACGTCTTGCACTGTTCTCTACTCTGTCAAGCAGTCGCAGATGAGAAAGGGGGGCAGGCAACCCAAGAAAGTGGAGCATACTCAACGTGTGAGCGTACTTGTGCCTCGTACAGAATCTTACAACTCCTACTCTCTCTCTCTCTGTCTGTCTGTCTCTCTCTCTCTCTCTGTCTCTCTCTCTCTCTCTCTCTCTCTCTCTCTCTCTCTCTCTCTCTCTCTCTCTCTCTCTCTCTCTCTCTCTCTCTCTCTCTCTCTCTCTCTCTCTCTCTCTCTCTCTCTCTCTCTCTCTCTCTCTCTCTCTCTCTCTCAAAGCAACCTACACGCTAGAAAAATATAAATATTACCAAGATTAAAATGTAACAGAATGTAGTTTAGAGCGGAGGAGGAGGTGCCTGGTGGAGGCGGCCATGAATATATAACAAGTGAGAGGATCGGAAGAGGGAGGGGAGGGAAACACCAGCCCACCCTTACTTACTCCCCTTTCTTTAACGGGGGAGGGGGAGCTACCTTGATGCCAGTCCAAGGCTCTTGATCCAAGGAATCAGATGTACCCTGACTGCCTTGTTTGACGTGTTGTATAATCCATAAAATTCATGTAAAAATTGCTATAAAACAGGAGATAATAGAGTTGAGAAGACGAGAGGAAGAAGAGACCAGAGGAAGAGGAGACGAGAAGGAAAGGAGGAGAAGAGAGGAAGAGGAAGGAGAGGAGAGAAAGAGAGGGAAAAATAAGCAGCGATGGAGAGTACAATAGAGCAGTCAATTTCTCGCTCTGTCTTCCATTCAACCAAAAGTCCCAACCATTTCTCCCGGGAGCCAATCATGTCTGTGCTGCCAGCTGCCAATCACTCTTCATCCCTTCACCACAGCAGCCAATCATGTCTGTGCTGCCAGCTGCCAATCACTCTCCATCCCTTCACCACAGCAGCCAATCATGTCTGTGCTGCTAGCTGCCAATCACTCTTCATCCCTTCACCACAGTAGCCAGTCATGTCTGTGCTGCTAGCTGCCAATCACTCTTCATCCCTTCACCACAGCTGCCAATCATGTCTGTGCTGCCAGCTGCCAATCACTCTCCATCCCTTCACCACAGCTGCCAATCATGTCTGTGCTGCCAGCTGCCAATCATTCTCCATCCCTTCACCGCAGCAGCCAATCATGTCTGTCCTTCGCAGCTTCCAATCAATTTCCATCCCTGCAATGCAACAGCCAATCATGTTTCTTCTTCCAATCATCCAGTCAGTCTGTCCTTTCACCCCATCACCCAATCACGTTAGTACAATTCTGATCCTTCCTGATATCCACTCACCACCCCTACCTGCCTTTAAACAGTCAGTTGCCTAATACTGCCATCCACTAATTTAGCCAGTCCCAGCCTTCCTACCAATCCCCACAACAACCAATCAAAATCCAAGGATCCAGCGCGAGGCTCGGGATATCGGCCAATCATATTCCATTTTCTAGAGCAGTGAACTTGCCGCTGTAATGGGATTGGTCGAGAGTAGTTACGTTGAAGGTAATCCGATTACGTTGCAAGAGAGGGAGGAATGTTGAGGTGTGACAACGAACAGAGGTAAGGGTAGAAGGAATAGAGAAAGGATGGAAGGGGGCAATAAGAGAGAGGGGGAGACAAGGAGAAAGGATGAAAAGGGGCAATAAGAGAGTGAGAGAAGGAGAAAGACATAATGGGAGAGTAACACACAACTGTCGTCCCGTGTAAAGCTTGACCGTGTCTTGATAAAGCTCTACACAGAGCAAGAAGCTGTCATAATGAAGCTCTACCCGGAGCGAGACGATGTCATAAGTATTACACAGGGAGGAGCGATGTCTCACTAAAACTATACAAGGAGCGATACGTTATCTCAGACAGGGCGAAACGTTGACCCAAGCAGTAGACAGTGCGAAATGTTGTTTC
>NC_091357.1:10316638-10386638 GCF_038502225.1 Cherax quadricarinatus
ATAGTTACATTGTGGAACCAACAGCTGTGTTAATACACTAGTCTGTATGATAGTTACATTGTGGGAACAACAGCTGTGTTAATACACTAGTCTTTATGATAGTTACATTGTGGGAACAACAGCTGTGTTAATACACTAGTCTCTATGATAGTTACATTGTGGGAACAACAGCTGTGTTAATACACTAGTCTGTATGATAGTTACATTGTGGGAACAACAGCTGTGTTAATACACTAGTCTGTATGATAGTTACATTGTGGGAACAACAGCTGTTTGAATACACTAGTCTGTATGATAGTTACATTGTGGGAACAACAGCTGTTTGAATACACTAGTCTGTATGATAGTTACATTGTGGGAACAACAGCTGTTTGAATACACTAGTCTGTATGATAGTTACATTGTGGAACCAACAGCTGTGTTAATACACTAGTCTGTATGATAGTTACATTGTGGAACCAACAGCTGTGTTAATACACTAGTCTGTATGATAGTTACATTGTGGAACCAACAGCTGTGTTAATACACTAGTCTGTATGATAGTTACATTGTGGGAACAACAGCTGTGTTAATACACTAGTTTGTATGATAGTTACATTGTGGAACCACCAGCAGGCCTCGAAAAGGTCACAATAGTTTTCTTGACCATTCTGCCAAATGTACAAGAAAAAAACGTTTTTTTTTTAAACTGTTTCGAAAATGTAGCATAGGTTTTAAAGCCCGTTTTGAAAAGAAAAGGTCTCAAAAAAGTCGCAGGGATTTTGAACCTTTTCTTTTCTAACCGGTAGTATGGCTAAGATAGGTATGGTTGGTAAAATAAATATATGCAACATCTGGGGATTTTTGCTTGTAAACGTTTCTTCAACCAGTGTCTTTATCAGCACAAAATCTGGACATGAACGGAACTCTGTAGATGAAGAGGTAATAAGTCCCTCAACCTTGCTGAATCATATGCAGAAGTCAGCTGCTGATGAGGTAGTCAGGCAAGAATCAAGAGGAATGTTAATATTAGGAGAGGTCAGCCTTCGGTGAAGAGAGTGCAGGTTATGTATGTTAGATGTGAAAACTTTCTTTAGGTGAGTGTTGGCTGGTATGTGGTTGCTGAGGTGGTAGTAGGACCTGGTGGACCTCAGGGTTTACTTCAGGTTCCATGGGAAGGTTTTTAGGTGAGTGCTGCCTGGTATGAGGTGTTGTTGAGATGGTAGTAGGACCTGGTAGGCCTCGGGGTTTACTTCAGGTTCCATGGGAAGGTAAATTGGCTGCCGGGACGCAACAAAGGCAGGAGACACGTGAGGTAAAGGATGGCACCGAGGGAGACAATGGCTAGTGAATGGATGGCCAGTGGGGATGTCAGCGCTCCTTAGACGAATGTTCCAGAGGTGGCCAACAGCAGAAAAGACTGGTGGTCGCTTCAGCTTGAGGAGGAGGAGGAGCAGCAGGGGGTATAAATCCGGGAATCGAATTATTATTAAATTCATAATGATGCGCTATGCCCACAGAGGTTCGTACAGAAGACATTCCAGGCTACGTGAAGTTGAGGGTGGTATGACGAGCCTGACTGATTGAAAGATCTCTGTGGTGGTGAGGTGTGCACTGAAGTGTTACAGGCTGCCATGTGTTACACCCTTCCTGCATTGCTAATGATGTTGGGGTTTCAAGATATATGTAACTACACACACACACACACACACTCACACACACACACACACACACACACACACACACACACACACACACACACACACACACACACACACACACACACACACACACACACACACACACACACACACACACACACACACACACACACAGTTTTCCATCAGATTAATCCATGAAATTAATGGAGTTATGAGCGTAAACTTTGATTAAAATTGCGAAGCTGGAAGAAAGAAGACCGAGAGGGGACATGATTACTTCGTACAAGATACAGACTTCCAAAGAGTAAAGAAAATCCAGCTGTTCCCTAGGACTGGGTCTAGAATCTATCAGATTTATCACATTGAGTGTTGATTAATATGCGAAGTCGAAGCTGCGACCTCATATAGGTGAGTGTAAGGCAGAGTGACCACATATACAGGTAATACAATGACACCTACAACATAGTAACTTTATATTAATTAATGCATTGTTTCGCTCAAAGGAAACTTAATCTGCTTATGAATATATATCCAACTCCCCAAACAAATAAATGAATGTTTCTTGGGGAATATATTTCACGTAACTAGCGCAAAGAACGTCCCGATAAACTAAACTGCTGAACATTCTTTCTGTATTAACAAACATTTATAAAGCAAAAAAAAAATACTGCTTGACCCTCATACTTATCCCCCCTCTTCCTCTTTCTCTTATTACTCTTTCACTTTCTCCTCTTCCTCATCCTCCTCTACCTCATCCTCCTCTTCCTCATCCTCCTCTTCCTCTTCCTCCTCTTCCCAACCATATTCATTTATGGTAAACCAATTCATGGACCTTGTGAATACATCTTGTCTCGTCCCTTTGATATCGACTCCACAGTTAGGTCACCAAGTCTCTCAAGCGTGGCCAGCGATCTCTCTCACCCCGACAACTTTCCCAGAAACTTCAGCGAGATAGTTTCGCCGAGGCTTTCTACATGGGACTTATGGCGAGACTTTAAGAGATATTCAGAGGTTTAACGAGAACCCAAGTTTTAGCGAGATATTTTTATTAGGTCTTCTAGGGTTTAAGCGAGATCATTTAGCAAGGCATGTGAAGTTTTAGCGGCTACAGACAAATGAATTAAACACATAAATGAATTAAACCAAGCTTTAACGAGACAGGAAAAAAGCCGATCTTAACCACAGATTAGGTTCTGTCTTACTCTCGTGCACCATCCTTTACAAAGTTCCTTCCTTCCTTCCTTTACCATCATACTAATAACATACATTCATCGAAGCTATGTAGCAGAACACACACCAAGACGGAGGGACTGACCATCACAAACTTATACTCAACGCTGAGCGACTGACCACATCGTAATTACATCTCCACGACTTCTGCTGTCTCTGTATTTCGACTGAAGAAGCCTGCTAAGCAGGCGAAACGTCTCGTCACTAAAGATAAACTGTTTAACGATACAGTTACCTGCAATTATTCTTACTTAACAACCTACTTTTAGCGATAAAGTTACGTAACAACCCACCTCCAATTATTGTTACGTAACAACCCACCTCCAATTATTGTTACGTAACAACCCACCTCCTATTATTGTTACGTAACAACCCACCTATTATTGTTACGTAACAACCCACCTCCAATTACTGTTACGTAACAACCCACCTCCAATTATTGTTACGTAACAACCCACTTCCAGTGATACATTTACAAGCCAGAGCCACAGTCCACGAAACTGTAACGAATCAAAGCAATCTTCAACGCGACATTTACGGACCAAGACAACATCAAGCAGGAAATTTACGAACTAAATCTTGAGCGAGACATTTGTTGCAGGAGCCTTTGGTCGCGGCCCTTGGGAACAAAAACATGAAAAATGGCCGCAGATGACTGTTTTCCGCAGATTATCCTCAGCAATTATTTATCAGCGAGTGTGTGTTGGTCGAGAGCCAGACGTGGGGTCGTAAATTCTGCTGCAGATACACGCCCAAGGACGGTTTTTTCCTGGGTTTTTTAAATGTAATTTCCGTTTTCGCTTTTATTGTTAGTTTTATTATTATTATTATTATTATTATTATTATTATTATTATTATTATTATTTGTAGTAGTAGTAGTAGTAGTAGTAGTAGTAGTAGTAGTAGTAGTAGTAGTAGTAGTAGTAGTAGTAGTAGTTACTAGTAGTAGCAGCATTAGTATTACGGTATATGTTACTTGTAATATATTACAGTTATTACTGAAATTGTTTTCATATTTTTTACACACACACACACACACACACACACACACACACACACACACATGCAGTTCTAACTTACAGCATTACCTACTCTTCACTCTGATGATCTCCCACTACTCCACTACCTACTCCATCTATCCACATCTTTCCAGTACCCTCCATATTCATAAACCCGCTCAACAAACAAACCACGTACCAAGTACTTCAGATATAAGCATCTAGATCTTTCTCTGCGTGTCAACTAATTCCCATCCCGTCTTCGAGTTCCCAACCAGCCCAGAAGTAGACGTATCACCTGTCTCCCTTAAGATGCCTCAAAGCACAACTTGGCAAGAAAATAGTTAGTAGTAGTAAAGTGCTCTAAGGTTAACTCTGGTTTTGCATCTCAATCGCTTGAAAACAAGAGGAGGATCTCAGTTGGAGGTCGAAATACAGACAACCCTTCTTGGTTTTGTCTTCATGTGGGTTATAGCATCTCACTGACATACTCCTCACACTACAAGGCACCAACATGGGTGTTGTGGTTCTAATGAAGGACTGACAAAAGCCACTCGTGGAGTAAAGTCCTCTCAATAAATGTCTTGAAGTGTACATATGTGTCTTTATCTACATTCCCACTTTGATTTTTTGAGGAAGGAAGGGAAAAGGGGGGGGGGGGGAGAGGGCAAGAAGAAGCATTGCACGTGGTCTAATTCAGTAGGAAGTTCATCCCAGTGAACGAGGCTGGGGTCGACCACTCTACTTTGGCTGACAGTTATCCAGTCTTCCGATCGTCTTCAAACCCTAATGGTGTATTTTAACTTAAAATATGTTTTTATTAATTTTGGGCTTTGTGGGTGCCAATTTGCTATTGGTAGTTTAGCCTCGGCTAGACTACCAGTAACAGACATTATGACTTGAAGTAGAATCTAAGTCTAGAGTTAGGATGAGTGGGATAGTGAGTCCTAAATAAAATTTGGAAAATGGCAGAACAAGTGGGACAAAGAGTACACGCTGTGCTGGGGTTGTTAGATGGTGGTGGTAGGTGTGGTGGGGTTGTTAGGCATTGTTGGTAAGTGTGTTAGGGTTGATAGATGGTAGTGAAAGTTGCAGGTTTTTCCCTGTAAGGTGAGTAGGTTGTGGTGCTAGGAACAAGGTGCTAGGAACAAGGTGCTAGGAAAAAGGTGCTAGGAACAAAATGCTAGGCTAAGCCACACAACTATGGTTCACGCCACCCTGCATTTTCTTTGTTAAATTCATAATTCCAACTTGTTTTGCTTGTAGACCTTAATAATAATAATAATAATAATAATAATAATAATAAGTTCTCAGATTACTATTTTAATATATTTTTTGGGTATCACGATTATTTCTCAAGATTTAAAAGAAAGTTCTCCATCAACATTAATGAGAGCATCTTGCCTCAACATTAATGAGAGCATCTTGCCTCAACATTAATGAGAACGTCTTGTCTCAACATTAATGAGAACATCTTGCCTCAACATTAATGAGAACATCTTGCCTCAACATTAATGAGAACATCTTGTCTCAACATTAATGAGAACATCTTGCCTCAACATTAATGAGAACGTCTTGTCTCAACATTAATGAGAACATCTTGCCTCAACATTAATGAGAACGTCTTGTCTCAACATTAATGAGAACATCTTGCCTCAACATTAATGAGAACATCTTGCCTCAACATTAATGAGAGCATCTTGCCTCAACATTAATGAGAACGTCTTGCCTTAACATTATCAGTCTGGTCTACCTCTTTAACTCATTCCTCACAACTTGTGACCACCTTGCCCTGGTCCTCCCTTATCTCTGTCTCAGATCAAGGACTGACCTCATTCGCTCCTGGTCCCCCATTTGTCCCTGTTCATTTCGCCTTTGTTCCTGCCTCTGACCCTTTCTTCCCACCATGCTCCCCTCCCTTTCATTTTCTTCCTCCCCGCTCCCTCATTTTTCTTGCCTCCTTCCTATTTCATCATGCTCCCTTCCAATCCTACTAAATTTCCTCCCTACCTACGAGTATAGCCGCTCAAGGAGAGTATTTCGGGGAGACAACTTCAAATAATAGGCAGAACTTGCGATCTTGGCTTAAATAGCAACGCTCATCTTGCCATATAGGACAAGTGAAAATTTGTGTATGCAATAATTTCGCCAAAATCGTTCTGAACCTAAGGAAAAAAATATATTTCACTGTGTTTGTTTAGTGTTAAATTATTGTAAACAAATCTAAAATATATTTAGTTGGGTTAGGGTAAAATAAATTGTTTTTGTTATAATAAGGTTAGGTAAGTTTTCTAAGATTCTTTTGATGCAAAATTATAAATTTTTACATTAACATTAATGAAAAAAAATATATCTTTAAACGTACAAGATAAAATTTTAGAAAGGATTTAATTTTAAATGAGTTCTTGCTATTTGACCAGTTTTACCTATTCGGCACGATATATATATATATATATATATATATATATATATATATATATATATATATATATATATATATATATATATATATATATGTGTGTGTGTGTGTGTGTGTGTACTCACCTAGTTGAGGTTGCGGGGGTCGAGTCCGAGCTCCTGGCCCCGCCTCTTCACTGATCGCTACTAGGTCACTCTCCCTGAGCCGTGAGCTTTATCATACCTCTGCGTGTGTGTGTGTGTGTGTGTGCAAGGAATTCGCAAGGGGATGAGATGAAAAGCTGTAGGCCTTCTCCCTGAAAGCTGGCTGCCTTGGATCAAACGTCTAGCGCAAGCTGGACGCCAAGGTATTGGTCCAGTGTGGTGAGAATGGTAAGGTACTGCGTACCTTGTTCCAAGGTTCGTAGGTTCGAGTCTCCTTCGGCCAGAGATCAGTGTTTGTATATATATATGTGTGTATGTGTGTATGTGTGTATGGGTGTATGTGTGTATGTGTGTGTGTGTGTGTGTGTGTGTGTGTGTGTGTGTGTGTGTGTGTGTCTGTCTGTCTGTCTTGTTTTCGCACCACTTAGCTAGACACTGAGGTAAGTGGACAGGTGCCTATTAAAAGACACTTTATGTAAGGGAAAGTCTTCAGTGTATGACGTTACACCTGAAGTACAGCTTTATTACACAGTATTGCTTTATCACTCACAGTGGGGCTTTATCACTCACAGTGGCGCTTTATCACTCACAGTGGCGCTTTATCACTCACAGTGGGGCTTTATCACATACAGTGGGGCTTTATCACATACAGTGGGGCTTTATCACTCACAGTGGGGCTTTATCACTCACAGTGGGGCTTTATCACTCACAGTGGGGCTTTATCACTCACAGTGGGGCTTTATCACTCACAGTGGGGCTTTATCACTCACAGTGGGGCTTTATCACTCACAGTGGGGCTTTATCACTCACAGTGGCGCTTTATCACTCACAGTGGGGCTTTATCACTCACAGTGGCGCTTTATCACTCACAGTGGGGCTTTATCACATACAGTGGGGCTTTATCACATACAGTGGGGCTTTATCACATACAGTGGGGCTTTATCACATACAGTGGGGCTTTATCACATACAGTGGGGCTTTATCACATACAGTGGAGCTTTATCAACAAAATTTTGTTCTGTAATGTGTTGATTTCCTTGTCTGTCTGTCTGTCTCTCTGTCTGTCTCTCTCTCTCTCTCTCTCTCTCTCTCTCTCTCTCTCTCTCTCTCTCTCTCTCTCTCTCTCTCTCTCTCTCTCTCTCTCTCTCTCTCTCTCTCTCTCTCTCTCTCTCCCTCTCTCTCTCCCTCCCTCTCTCTCTCTCTCTCTCTCCCTCTCTCTCTCTCTCTCTCTCTCTCTCTCTCTCTCTCTCTCTCTCTCTCTCTCTCTCTCTCTCTCTCTCTCTCTCTCTCTCTCTCTCTCTCTCTCTTTCTCTCTCTATTGAGAGGTTAATTTCTAACATGAGAAATGTATTCTTGGACTCAGAGTCATTTGACTCTCCCCCTTATGTCACCTCTACAGAAGGTAGTTTATCCAACGCGCACCTGAGAGGCGCTTATGACCCTTTTAAATGCAAGTGTCGTTTAAGAATGGCCTCGCTGGAGTCTGAGATCTTGAGGGAAACATTTTAGTTTGTGACTAAAATTGTACGTACAAGTACACGAACAGTGTGCGTGCAAGTACATGGATATTGTACGTGAAAGTACTTGGATATTGATAAATTAGACACAAGTGCAACTCTTGGGTATCTTTATTGAGGAAACGTTTCGCCACACAGTGGCTTCATCAGTCCATACGTAGGCAGGTGAGGTGCAGCAGTCATAGGTGGTGGCGAAATGTTTCCTTCTAAAACATTTCGCCACCACCTATGACTGCTGTACCTATAAGCTGCTTCTCCGCTCATCTGCCGTATTCTATTCAAGATTGATGGACTGAACACATCGACTCAAGGTTGAGGGACTGATTACCTCATTCTCCTCCTGTTCTTCTTCTGATGAAGCCACTGTGTGGCGAAACGTTTCCTCAATAAAGATACCCAAGAGTTGCACTTGTGTCTAATTTATCAACATGTCGGTTCTCTGAACCATTCATCTACAAATACTTGGATATTGTACGTCAAACTACACGTATATTGCTTGTGCAAGTACATGAATATTGTACGTGCAAGTACAAGGATATTTTAATCACAAGTACTCAGATACTGTACGTGGAGGTACGTGGACTTTGTATGTGAGAGTACGTGGATATTGTGCTTCTCTTCCCTCACCTCCCTCCCGACCTTCCTTCCCTTCCCCCTCCCTCTTTCCAATCTCTCCTCCTCTCCTTTCCTCTTTCTCATCCCCCTCCCTCCTCCCCTCCCTCTTCCTTCTCCCCCTCCCTCTTCCTCCTCCCCTCCCTCCTTTCCCATCCCTCTTCCTCCTCCCCTCCTTCTTCCTCCTCTCCCTCCCTCTTCTTCCTCCTCCTTCTCCCCCTTTCCCCTCACATTATTCACAAGGAAGTTAATTATACTCAAGGGGTTAAAAATGTCGTCGTGTGGCGCAGCCTTTGATGCTGCCTAGATCAAAGCTCCAGTGATGATGATGATGGTGATGATGATGGTGATGGTGGTGATGGTGGTGGTGGTGATGCTGGTGGTGTTGGTGGTGGTGGTGATGCTGGTGGTGTTGGTGGTGGTGGTGATGCTGGTGGTGTTGGTGGTGGTGGTGGTGATGCTGGTGGTGTTGGTGGTGGTGGTGGTGATGCTGGTGGTGTTGGTGGTGGTGGTGATGCTGGTGGTGTTGGTGGTGGTGGTGGTGGTGGTGATGCTGGTGGTGTTGCTGGTGGTGGTGATGCTGGTGGTGTTGGTGGTGGTGGTGATGCTGGTGGTGTTGGTGGTGGTGGTGATGCTGGTGGTGTTGGTGGTGGTGGTGATGCTGGTGGTGTTGGTGGTGGTGGTGATGCTGGTGGTGTTGGTGGTGGTGGTGGTGTTGGTGGTGGTGGTGATGCTGGTGGTGTTGATGGTGGTGGTGATGCTGGTGGTGTTGGTGGTGGTGGTGGTGATGCTGGTGGTGTTGGTGGTGGTGGTGATGCTGGTGGTGTTGGTGGTGGTGGTGATGCTGGTGGTGTTGGTGGTGGTGGTGATGCTGGTGGTGGTGGTGGTGGTGATGCTGGTGGTGTTGGTGGTGGTGGTGGTGATGCTGGTGGTGTTGGTGGTGGTGGTGGTGATGCTGGTGGTGTTGGTGGTGGTGGTGATGCTGGTGGTGTTGATGATGATGGTGACGATCGTAATTGTGAGGATTGTGATGGCGGTGATAAGAATGTGAAAATAGTGGAGCACTGCAGTAGGTCTACTGGCCCACGCTAGGCAGGTTCAACTCACACTCATCCACACCGACTCGTACAGCCTTCCAGTCTTATAAATTTATTTAGGGTAAACCACAAAAAAACGTCAGAGTGATTTATTTCCATTAGGATCCTACTGTATGGGCCAGTAGGCCTTCTGCAGTGTTCCTACATTCTTATGTTCTTATGTTCTTATAAATTCATGGGTGAGTGTGGGTGGGTGTGAGTTGGACGTGACTAGCTTGTGCTGGTAGGTCTGATGCCGTGCTCCTTCTTAAGTGAATGTGACCTGACCTGACTAAGTTGGGTCATTGGCTTAAGCCGGTGGGAGACTTGAACCTGCCTCGTATGGGCCAGTAGGCCTGCTGCAGTGTTCCTTCTTATGTTCTTACTCAGAGTTCTCGCTTCAACGACGCTACTTAGGAGTTTCTTCCACTCATCCATAACTCTAATGCTAAACAAGTACGTTCCCGCATTTTCCATACCTGGAGTATACCTGGAGAGGGTTTCGGAGGTCAACGTGCCCGCGGCCCGGTCTGTGACCAGGCCTCATCTGGAACTAATTCCTAATATAACATTTATGGAAGCCTCGGTCTTACTGTTTGTTGTCAGATTTAAAAAAAACATTTTCATTAGAAGCTCGACTTTCTTGTTTATAATGTTGAAATTAGGAACACGAATTTATGTAGATGAGTGAGTGTGAGTTGAACTTGCCTAGCATGGTCCAGTAGGCCTGCTGCAGTGCTTGTTCTTTCTTCAGTTCTAAAGTTTCTCTGCTGTGTGTTGTTGCATCCCATCAATAGTACATCATCACTGAAGTGAATTTTAAGATTCTCTGTACTTATATCCCGACCTACCTCGTTAAAGTTAATTCCAATACATACAGTGTTCACGCAGGCGACCATTAAAATCTAGTGTAATAGTCGCTAGTCGCTGTATACAATGTAAATGTTAATATTAATCTGGGAAGCTTCCAAAAATTTTGTACCGAAGTCTTAAATGATTATGAGAGAGAATTTCCTTTTGCAGATTTAAGTTCGTCCAAGTTGGGGAGAACAATAAAATTTCTAGTTACAAAGTTTTTCTTATCTTTAACACCTCCATCCTACCCTCCTCACCCCCCACACCCCTCACTATCCCCACTATCCCCACCCTGCACACCCCTCACTATCCCCACCCTGCACACCCCTCACTATTCCCACCCTCCACACCCCTCACTATCCCCACCCTGCACACCCCTCACTATCCCCACCCTGCACACCCCTCACTATTCCCACCCTCCACACCCCTCACTATCCCCACCCTGCACACCCCTCACTATCCCCACCCTGCACACCCCTCACTATCCCCACCCTCCACACCCCTCACTATCCCCACCCTGCACACCCCTCACTATTCCCACCCTCCACACCCCTCACTATCCCCACCCTCCACACCCCTCACGATCCCCACACCCCTCACTATCCCCACCCTCCATACGCCACACGATCCCCACACCCCTCACTATCCCCACCCTCCATACGCCACACGATCCCCACACCCCTCACTATCCCCACCCTGCACACCCCTCACTATTCCCACCCTCCACACCCCTCACTATCCCCACCCTCCACACCCCTCACGATCCCCACACCCCTCACTATCCCCACACGATCCCCACACCCCTCACTATACCCACCCAGCACACCCCTCACTATTCCCACCCTCCACACCCCTCACTATCCCCACCCACCCCACCCCGCACGATCCCCACACCCCTCACTATCCCCACCCTGCACACCCCTCACTATTCCCACCCTCCACACCCCTCACTATCCCCACCCTCCACACCCCTCACGATCCCCACATCCCTCACTATCCCCACCCTCCACACCCCTCACGATCCCCACACCCCTCACTATTCCCACCCTGCACACCCCTCACTATTCCCACCCTCCAAACCCCTCACTATCCCCACCCTCCACACCCCTCACTATCCCCACCCTCCACACCCCTCACTATCCCCTCACTATCCCCGCCCTTCACACCCCTCACGATCCCCACACCCCTCACTATCCCCACCCTCCACACCCCTCACTATCCCCACTCTCCACACCTCCCCGCCCCAACTATCCCCACTCTCCACACCCTTCCCACCCTCTCTATCCCCACTGTCCACACCCTCCCCACCCTCCACAATTCCCCTCCCTATTCTCCCCACTCTCCCCTTCTCACCCTCTACACCCCACCGTTCCCACCCTCCACACCTTCCCCACCCCCACTATCCCCACTCTCCACACCCTTCCCACTCTCAACACCCTCTCCCACTCAACTCCTTACCCACCCTCCCCGCCCTCCCCACCCTCCACATCCACCACACCTTCCCCACCCTATCCACCCCACCCTCTACACCCCCACCCTCTACACCATCCTCACTCTCAACACTCTCCCCTCTCTCCACACTTTCTACACTCTCCCCGCTCTCCACAACCTCCCCACTCTCAGTACCCTCCCCACTCTCCACACCTTCCCCACTCTCCACACCTTCCCCACTCTCCACACCCTCCCCACTCTCCACACCCTCCCCACTCTCCACACCTTCCCCACTCTCCACACCTTCCCCATTCTCCACACCCTCCCCACTCTCAACACCCTCCCCACTCCACACCTTCCTCACTCTCCCCTCTCTCCCCACTCTCCACACCTTCCCCACTCTCCACACCTTCCCCACTCTCCACACCCTCCCCACTCTCAACACCCTCCCCACTCTCCACACCCTCCCCATTCTCCACACCCTCCCCACTCTCAACACCCTCCCCACTCCACACCTTCCTCGCTCTCCCCTCTCTCCCCACTCTCCACACCTTCCCCACTCTCCACACCTTCCCCACTCTCCACACCCTCCCCACTCTCAACACCCTCCCCACTCTCCACACCCTCCCCATTCTCCACACCCTCCCCACTCTCAACACCCTCCCCACTCCACACCTTCCTCGCTCTCCCCTCTCTCCCCACTCTCCACACCTTCCCCACTCTCCACACCTTCCCCACTCTCCACACCCTCCCCACTCTCAACACCCTCCCCACTCTCCACACCCTCCCCATTCTCCACACCCTCCCCATTCTCCACACCCTCCCCACTCTCAGTACCCTCCCCACTCTCCACACCTTCCCCACTCTCCACACCCTCCCCACTCTCCACACCCTCCCCACTCTCCACACCCTCCCCACTCTCAAGACCCTCCCCACTCTCCACACCCTCCCCACTCTCCACACCCTCCCCACTCTCCACACCCTCCCCACTCTCAGTACCCTCCCCACTCTCCACACCTTCCTCACTCTCCACACCCTCCCCACTCTCCACACCCTCCCCACTCTCAACACCCTCCCCACTCTCAACACCCTCCCCACTCCACACCTTCCTCACTCTCCACACCCTCCCCACTCTCCACACCCTCCCCACTCTCAGTACCCTCCCCACTCTCCACACCTTCCTCACTCTCCACACCCTCCCCACTCTCCACACCCTCCCCACTCTCAACACCCTCCCCACTCCACACCTTCCTCACTCTCCACACCCTCCCCACTCTCCACACCCTCCCCACTCTCAGTACCCTCCCCACTCTCCACACCTTCCTCACTCTCCACACCCTCCCCACTCTCCACACCCTCCCCACTCTCAACACCCTCCCCACTCCACACCTTCCTCACTCTCCCCTCTCTCCCCACTCTCCACACCCTCCCCACTCTCAACACCCTCCCCACTCCACACCTTCCTCACTCTCCCCTCTCTCCCCACTCTCCACACCCTCCCCACTCTCAACACCCTCCCCACTCCACACCTTCCTCACTCTCCACACCCTCCCCACTCTCCACACCCTCCCCACTCTCAGTACCCTCCCCACTCTCCACACCTTCCTCACTCTCCACACCCTCCCCACTCTCCACACCCTCCCCACTCTCAGTACCCTCCCCACTCTCCACAACCTCCCCACTCTCAGCACCCTCCCCACTCTCAGCACCCTCCCCACTCTCCACACCTTCCCCACTCTCCACACCCTCCCCACTCTCCACACCCTCCCCACTCTCAACACCCTCCCCACTCCACACCTTCCTCACTCTCCCCTCTCTCCCCACTCTCCACACCTTCCCCACTCTCCACACCTTCCCCACTCTCCACACCTTCCCCACTCTCCACACCCTCCCCACTCTCCACACCCTCCCCACTCTCAACACCCTCCCCACTCCACACCTTCCTCACTCTCCCCTCTCTCCCCACTCTCCACACCTTCCCCACTCTCCACACCTTCCCCACTCTCCACACCATCCCCACTCTCCACCCCCTCCCCACTCTCCACACCCTCCCCACTCTCAGCACCCTCCCCCCTCTCAGCACCCTCCCCACTCTCCACACCTTCCCCACTCTCCACACCCTCCCCACTCTCAACACCCTCCCCACTCTCAACACCCTCCCCACTCCACACCTTCCTCACTCTCCCCTCTCTCCCCACTCTCCACACCCTCCCCACTCTCCACACCCTCCCCACTCTCAACACCCTCCCCACTATCAACACCCTCCCCACTCCACACCTTCCTCACTCTCCCCTCTCTCCCCACTCTCCACACACCCCTACGTTACCTCTGACCGAGAAATGAGCAAAGTCTATAAAAGTCTGAGCGTAACCTAACTTGGAAAATGTATTATAAAAGCATTCATCCTCTTGTAAGAACTTGAGAAGTTCACTCTCAAACTATGCCATAAATTTCTTAGCTAAACTAAATGACGAGAATGAAGGCACCGGCATCACATACACTTCACTCTAAAACTTCCACACAGAAACTGGCTTGGAAACACAGTAGATGAGACTCAACACCGTGTAGTAGTGTGTAGAAATATTTGGATCCCTTTCAGAATATTTATCTCGAACATCAGTTGTATAGTTAGCAGTAACAAGTCATCCGCATCAACACTATTATTCCTTTCTTTCATGGCTAACTTTTAAAATTTACAAAGCACACAGACTAAGCAAGATTCTATAACTGGTCAAGGTTCTAAAAATTAATTAAGCCTCTATAAACTAGTCAAGGTTCTATAACTAGTCAAGGTTTTATAAACTAGTCAAGGTTCTATAAACTAGCCAAGGCTCTATAAACTAGCCAAGGCTCTATAAACTAGCCAAGGCTCTATAAACTAGCCAAGACTCCATTGTAAGGCTCTATAAGTCCTCGTTCAATGAAGGTAAACAAATAGAATTGAGAAGGTAAACATTGATCTCTTGAATGTCATCTTACAAACGAATGAAAACTTGTTCATGTCACCACAACCTTCAAGTAATGTGCTGTTGTTATGCTGGGCAGGTGCCTTCATGCACACAGTGTGGGTAACTACCAGTAACCTTCATGCACACAGTGTGGGTAACTACCAGTAACCTTCATGCACACAGTGTGGGTAACTACCAGTAACCTTCATGCACACAGTGTGGGTAACTACCAGTAACCTTCATGCACACAGTGTGGGTAACTACCAGTAACCTTCATGCACACAGTGTGGGTAACTACCAGTAACCTTCATGCACACAGTGTGGGTAACTACCAGTAACCTTCATGCACACAGTGTGGGTAACTACCAGTAACCTTCATGCACACAGTGTGGGTAACTACCAGTAACCTTCATGCAGACAGTGTGGGTAACTACCAGTAACCTTCATGCACACAGTGTGGGTAACTACCAGTAACCTTCATGCACACAGTGTGGGTAACTACCAGTAACCTTCATGCACACAGTGTGGGTAACTACCAGTAACCTTCATGCACACAGTGTGGGTAACTACCAGTAACCTTCATGCACACAGTGTGGGTAACTACCAGTAACCTTCATGCACACAGTGTGGGTAACTACCAGTAACCTTCATGCAGACAGTGTGGGTAACTACCAGTAACCTTCATGCACACAGTGTGGGTAACTACCAGTAACCTTCATGCACACAGTGTGGGTAACTACCAGTAACCTTCATGCACACAGTGTGGGTAACTACCAGTAACCTTCATGCACACAGTGTGGGTAACTACCAGTAACCTTCATGCACACAGTGTGGGTAACTACCAGTAACCTTCATGCACACAGTGTGGGTAACTACCAGTAACCTTCATGCAGACAGTGTGGGTAACTACCAGTAACCTTCATGCACACAGTGTGGGTAACTACCAGTAACCTTCATGCACACAGTGTGGGTAACTACCAGTAACCTTCATGCACACAGTGTGGGTAACTACCAGTAACCTTCATGCAGACAGTGTGGGTAACTACCAGTAACCTTCATGCACACAGTGTGGGTAACTACCAGTAACCTTCATGCACACAGTGTGGGTAACTACAAGTAACCTTCATGCACACAGTGTGGGTAACTACCAGTAACCTTCATGCACACAGTGTGGGTAACTACCAGTAACCTTCATGCACACAGTGTGGGTAACTACCAGTAACCTTCATGCAGACAGTGTGGGTAACTACCAGTAACCTTCATGCACACAGTGTGGGTAACTACCAGTAACCTTCATGCACACAGTGTGGGTAACTACCAGTAACCTTCATGTACACAGTGTGGGTAACTACCAGTAACCTTCATGCACACAGTGTGGGTAACTACCAGTAACCTTCATGCACACAGTGTGGGTAACTACCAGTAACCTTCATGCACACAGTGTGGGTAACTACCAGTAACCTTCATGCACACAGTGTGGGTAACTACCAGTAACCTTCATGCACACAGTGTGGGTAACTACCAGTAACCTTCATGCACACAGTGTGGGTAACTACCAGTAACCTTCATGCAGAACAGTGTGGGTAACTACCAGTAACCTTCATGCAGAACAGTGTGGGTAACTACCAGTAACCTTCATGCAGAACAGTGTGGGTAACTACCAGTAACCTTCATGCACACAGTGTGGGTAACTACCAGTAACCTTCATGCACACAGTGTGGGTAACTACCAGTAACCTTCATGCACACAGTGTGGGTAACTACCAGTAACCTTAATGCACACAGTGTGGGTAACTACCAGTAACCTTCATGCACACAGTGTGGGTAACTACCAGTAACCTTCATGCAGAACAGTGTGGGTAACTATCAGTAACCTTCATGCACACAGTGTGGGTAACTACCAGTAACCTTCATGCACACAGTGTGGGTAACTACCAGTAACCTTCATGCACACAGTGTGGGTAACTATCAGTAACCTTCATGCACACAGTGTGGGTAACTACCAGTAACCTTCATGCACACAGTGTGGGTAACTATCAGTAACCTTCATGCACACAGTGTGGGTAACTACCAGTAACCTTCATGCACACAGTGTGGGTAACTACCAGTAACCTTCATGCACACAGTGTGGGTAACTACCAGTAACCTTCATGCACACAGTGTGGGTAACTACCAGTAACCTTCATGCACACAGTGTGGGTAACTACCAGTAACCTTCATGCACACAGTGTGGGTAACTACCAGTAACCTTCATGCACACAGTGTGGGTAACTACCAGTAACCTTCATGCACACAGTGTGGGTAACTACCAGTAACCTTCATGCACACAGTGTGGGTAACTACCAGTAACCTTCATGCACACAGTGTGGGTAACTACCAGTAACCTTCATGCACACAGTGTGGGTAACTACCAGTAACCTTCATGCACACAGTGTGGGTAACTATCAGTAACCTTCATGCACACAGTGTGGGTAACTACCAGTAACCTTCATGCACACAGTGTGGGTAACTACCAGTAACCTTCATGCACACAGTGTGGGTAACTACCAGTAACCTTCATGCACACAGTGTGGGTAACTACCAGTAACCTTCATGCAGACAGTGTGGGTAACTACCAGTAACCTTCATGCACACAGTGTGGGTAACTACCAGTAACCTTCATGTACACAGTGTGGGTAACTACCAGTAACCTTCATGCACACAGTGTGGGTAACTACCAGTAACGTTCATGCAAACAGTGTGGGTAACTACCAGTAACCTTCATGCAGACAGTGTGGGTAACTACCAGTAACCTTCATGCACACAGTGTGGGTAACTTCCAGTAACCTTCATGCAGACATTGTGGGTAACTACCAGTAACCTTCATGCAGACAGTGTGGGTAACTACCAGTAACCTTCATGTACACAGTGTGGGTAACTACCAGTAACCTTCATGCACACAGTGTGAGTAACTACCAGTAACCTTCATGTACACAGTGTGGGTAACTACCAGTAACCTTCATGCAGACAGTGTGAGTAACTACCAGTAACCTTCATGTACACAGTGTGGGTAACTACCAGTAACCTTCATGCACACAGTGTGGGTAACTACCAGTAACCTTCATGTACACAGTGTGGGTAACTACCAGTAGCCTTCATGCACACAGTGTGGGTAACTAGCAGTAACCTTCATGCACACAGTGTGGGTAACATCCAGTAACCTTCATGCAGACAGTGTGGGTAACTACCAGTAACCTTCATGCACACAGTGTGAGTAACTACCAGTAACCTTCATGTACACAGTGTGGGTAACTAGCAGTAACGTTCATGCACACAGTGTGGGTAACTAGCAGTAACCTTCATGCACACAGTGTGGGGTAACTACCAGTAACCTTCATGTACACAGTGTGGGTAACTAGCAGTAACCTTCATGCAGACAGTGTGGGGTAACTACCAGTAACCTTCATGCACACAGTGTGGGTAACTACCAGTAACCTTCATGCACACAGTGTGGGTAACTACCAGTAACCTTCATGCACACAGTGTGGGTAACTACCAGTAACCTTCATGCACACAGTGTGGGTAACTACCAGTAACCTTCATGCCCACAGTGTGGGTAACTACCAGTAACCTTCATGCACACAGTGTGGGTAACTACCAGTAACCTTCATGCACACAGTGTGGGTAACTACCAGTAACCTTCATGCACACAGTGTGGGTAACTACCAGTAACCTTCATGCACACAGTGTGGGTAACTACCAGTAACCTTCATGCACACAGTGTGGGTAACTACCAGTAACCTTCATGCAGACAGTGTGGGTAACTTCCAGTAACCTTCATGCACACAGTGTGGGTAACTACCAGTAACCTTCATGCACACAGTGTGGGTAACTACCAGTAACCTTCATGCACACAGTGTGGGTAACTACCAGTAACCTTCATGCACACAGTGTGGGTAACTACCAGTAACCTTCATGCAGACAGTGTGGGTAACTTCCAGTAACCTTCATGCAGACAGTGCGGGTAACTACCAGTAACCTTCATGCACACAGTGTGGGTAACTTCCAGTAACCTTCATGCACACAGTGTGGGTAACTTCCAGTAACCTTCATGCAGACAGTGTGGGTAACTACCAGTAACTTTCATGCACACAGTGTGGGTAACTTCCAGTAACCTTCATGTACACAGTGTGGGTAACTACCAGTAACCTTCATGCAGACAGTGTGGGTAACTACCAGTAACCTTCATGTACACAGTGTGGGTAACTACCAGTAACCTTCATGCAGACAGTGTGGGTAACTACCAGTAACCTTCATGCAGACAGTGTGGGTAACTACCAGTAACCTTCATGCACACAGTGTGGGTAACTACCAGTAACCTTCATGCACACAGTGTGGGTAACTACCAGTAACCTTCATGCACACAGTGTGGGTAACTACCAGTAACCTTCATGCAGACAGTGTGGGTAACTACCAGTAACCTTCATGCACACAGTGTGGGTAACTACCAGTAACCTTCATGCAGACAGTGTGGGTAACTACCAGTAACTTTCATGCACACAGTGTGGGTAACTACCAGTAACCTTCATGCACACAGTGTGGGTAACTACCAGTAACCTTCATGCACACAGTGTGGGTAACTACCAGTAACCTTCATGCACACAGTGTGGGTAACTACCAGTAACCTTCATGCACACAGTGTGGGTAACTACCAGTAACCTTCATGCACACAGTGTGGGTAACTACCAGTAACCTTCATGCAGACAGTGTGGGTAACTTCCAGTAACCTTCATGCACACAGTGTGGGTAACTACCAGTAACCTTCATGCACACAGTGTGGGTAACTACCAGTAACTCCGGCACTTGAACAAGAAACTCTGGAGTTACCTGGAGTTTACCTGGAGAGGGTTAAACTCCGGGTAAGAAACAAAATATCTTTAAATTCACTCAACTTCCTACGTAAATCATAAAATCGCTTCTCAGGTAAATCACGTAAATCACTTCTCTCCAAGAAAGAGACAGAGCGAACAAAAAAAATAAATCTTTAGTGAAAATGAAAGAACCCAATATAATTGTTCTCATATGCGAAAACCAGGGAGAAAATAAAGTCCGAGTATTGATGCGTTGCTTGAGGATTATTATTATTATTATAATCAAAAAGAAGCGCTAAGCCACAAGGACTATACAGCGTTGCTTGAGGATTATTATTATTATTATAATCAAAAAGAAGCGCTAAGCCACAAGGACTATACAGCGTTGCTTGAGGATTATTATTATTATTATAATCAAAAAGAAGCGCTAAGCCACAAGGACTATAGAGCGTTGCTTGAGGAGACGGAGCTTACGCTGGTGACACCAGACACACACACAAATATTGACATCACAAAAGGACTCTTGTGTTCAGTGAGACCTTCATCAGAATAAATATTGACAGTGTAGGTGATTTTCCCATCAGAACTAAAATCTGCCAGCATCTCCAAAATTTTACATAACCCTAACCCAACTCCATGTATATAGGTCAGGTGTCGATAGACACCTGACTTGTTCTGTTTACTTGTTTGTGTTTTTCTTGTTTATCTGAATTTTATTGTTAACATTGCCAACACATTTCTTCTCGAGAATATCTCTGAGAGGAGATCTAGCGGGCGAAACATCAGCGGGCGAAGCATCAGCGGACGATACATGAGCAGAGACAATCACTTGAGCAATCTAAGTCTGGAGTCGTAATTTTGAAGGCAAGAGGAGAGTTATGAAAGAGCGAGGGTGTTGCTGAGTGTTGCATTGTACAACATTAATGAGTTTCTGCAACACCTTTGATGAATCACAAAAATATCTTAAAGAGTTTCTACCAAAAGACTAAATGAAGGGAAAAGTCTTAATTGTGAAAATAATGAAAAATCTGGGTTCCTGGAGTGACGCTGGGGAGGGAGGGAGGGGGGGGAGGGAGGGGGGAGGGAGAGACATGAAGGTGATGGAGCAGAGGGAGAGAAGTGGGAGTAATGGAGGAAGATAGAGGACAGAAGCGAAAGTGATGGATGGAGAGAAAGGGAGACAGTGAAGGTGATGGAGGGAAAAGGAAATGATGGAGGAGATAAGTGGAGGTGATGGAGGGGGAAAGGAAATATGGAGGAGACAAGCGGAGGTGATGGAGGAAGGAAGGAAGTGATGGAGGAGACAAGTGGTTGTGATGGAAGGGGAAGGACATGATGGAGGAGACAAGTGGAGGTGATGGAGGGAGGGAGGAACGAAGTAATGAAGAAGACAAGTGGTGGTGATGGAGGGTGGAAGGAAGTGATGGAGGAGACAAGCGGTGGTGATGGAGGGTGGAAGAAAGTGATGGAGGAGACAAGTGGTGGTGATGAAGGCAGGAAGAAAGTGGTGGAGGAGACAAGCAGTGGTGATGGAGGCAGGAAGAAAGTGGTGGAGGAGACAAGCAGTGGTGATGGAGGGAAGAAGTGATGGAGGAGACAAGCAGTGGTGATGGAGGGAGGAAGTGATGGAGGAGACAAGCAGTTGTGATGGAGGGAGGAAGTGATGGAGGAGACAAGCAGTTGTGATGGAGGGAGGAAGTGATGGAGGAGACAAGCAGTTGTGATGGAGGGAGGAAGTGATGGAGGAGACAAGCAGTTGTGATGGAGGAGACAAGCAGTTGTGATGGAGGGAGGAAGTGATGGAGGAGACAAGCAGTTGTGATGGAGGGAGGAAGTGATGGAGGAGACAAGCAGTTGTGATGGAGGGAGGAAAGAAGTGATAGAAGAGAAAGGCAGAGAAGTAGAGGTGGATAAAGAAAGAGGGAGGCCTTGATGCCGGCGGAAGACGGTTGATCCGAGTATCTGGAGCTACTCTACTCTTCCTTGGATCAGACCTGACCACCTCCCATCCCCCAGGGGCTGCATGACCACTACGGGTTTAGTACTTCTTCATGTTGACAATAAACACTCCAAGGTAAGATAACAGCTACTAGCTGGTTAAGATAAGATAACAGCTACTAGCTGGTTAAGATAAGATAACAGCTACTAGCTGGTTAAGATAAGATAACAGCTACTAGCTGGTTAAGATAAGATAACAGCTACTAGCTGGTTAAGATAAGATAACAGCTACTAGCTGGTTAAGATAACAGCTACTATCTAGTTATGGTAAGATAACAGCTACTAGCTGGTTAAGATAAGATAACAGCTACTAGCTGGTTAAGATAACAGCTACTATCTAGTTATGGTAAGATAACAGATACTAGCTAGTCAAGGTAAGCGTAAGGAAGCTCACCTGGAGAAAACAAGGTGAAGGAAGCAAGACAAGAAGGAGTCAGAGGGATAGGAAGGAGGGAGAGAGGGTAGATTAGGAAGGTAGGAAAGGAGGGTAGGAGAGTAACACTGTAAAGAGAGAGGATAAACGAGGAAATGGGAAATAAGAAAGGAATGATAAAGGGAAGGGTAAAGGGTCAAAGGGTAGAGAGGAAAAGAGTTCAATAAACAAAGGGTTGAGAGCGAGAGAGAGAGAGAGAGAGACAGACAGACAGAGAGAGAGAGAGAGCAGAGGCACAGACTATGCTGCACACTCCTGTATTTTCAGGTGTAATTTCAGGCAATTATTAAAGTTTATAGACACGGCTGACTGTGGTCACTCTGATCACCCTCTAACTCACTCAGAGAAGGAAGAAGAATAGAAGGAAAAGAGGAGAAGAAAGAGGGTTGAAGTGGAAGAAGAGAAGGAGCAGGAGAATGAGAAGGTTTAGGAGGAGCAAGGTGGAGGGAGAATAAAAGGAGGAGAAAGGGAAGGTTGAAGAGGAAGGGGAACAGGAGCAGGAGGTATTGGTATTACCTCTTGATTCAACCCAAAGTTATCACTCATCCTAAAGATAATATTACTGTTATTTCCCTGGAGGTATTATCCCTGAACTCAACTTAGATATATATTACCCTAGAAGTATTACCACCTAGATTCATCTTAGACGTACTATCACTCGTCTCAGCCTAGAGGTATTCTAGATTCACTCTTGAATCATCTTAGAAATATTTCTCCTGTTATCCACACACACACACAAACACACACACACACACACACACACACACACACACACACACACACACACACACACACACACACACACACACACACACACACACACACACACACTTAAAACGAGAATCTGCAGTGAGCCAGACACCAAAATGAATTTCTGAAGGTAACAAGCACAGTTATGGGGGACATCCACCCAATAAAGTCCAACAGAGTCACATACCACACACACCCTATAAAGGCGAGAATCCCACGCCTCCCCATGTGGGAATCCGATCATCCCGACTCTCCTCACTCTATGACCTTCTCGCACTCAGCACTTGATGGCTTGTTAGCGTTCGTTTAATGTGTTTTTCACGCCGAGAAATGAATATTCAAGAGGTTTTTCATCCGATCTAAATGAAATCTTGACGCGGGGATACTCTCGTAAATTCAACTCTTACTGCTGGGGAAGGATTCGTCGCTCCGACGCACTCAGGCAGCTTATGGCCGCTCCTACCTACCCTATCATTCACTTAGGATTAATTTTGATTTAGAATTTCTGGTTTAGATTTATTCTGGTATAAAATTTCGGTTTAGGATGAGATAAATATTTTTCAAAAATTAAGTTCATTATATTTTTTTTTTTAGATTTATTTTCACATTTAGATTTAAATTTACATTAATATTTAAAATTAGATATATATTTGGAATTTGTTTATGATTTAGATATTTAAATTTTATATTCACTTAAAAATATAATGTAAAACGAGCCCTGTAGAAAGCCCTGTAGAAAGCCACGGGCCTACCAGGCCCGTGGCAAAGCTCTCTCTTCACACGCTGAGGGGTCCGTGGTTCGATTCCTGACAAGGGTGGAAACATTGGGCGTTTCCTTACACATGTTGTTCCTGTTCACCCATCAGTAAAATAGGTACCTGGGTGTTAGTCGACTGGTGTGGGTCGCATCCTGGGACAAAATTGCCGGAAATGTTCGGCATATGTTATGCAGAGCATTTGCCCGAAATGCTCTGCATAGCAAGTGGCTTTCTGTCTAGTAGTATGTCAATGATGTCAGCTAGGCCTGTATACCTTGTACATATACTTGTAGAAATAAAGATATTATTATTATTATTATTATTATTATTATTATTATTATTATTATTATTATTATTATTACTATTATTATTATTATTATTTCAGGGGTTAAAATATTCTTGACTAATGGTGAACAGGCTTTAAGCCCAGTTAACAAGTAATGGGAAGAAGGTAATTTAACTTCTTGCCTTGATTGGCGGTTCTGAGACTTTTCCTGGTGCATGTAAGGAAACATTTAATATATTTTTCCAGTACTGCAGGAGTGTTTCGTTGGTGGTGGCAGCTTAATCTTCTGCGCAGAAATGTTAACAGCTTGGAAACGTGCGCAGAATTGCTACTTATCTTGCAGTTATTAATTGTTGCTCCCCTTGAACTGGATGCAATGTATATTTAATATTCTCTATATATTTTATTATATAATTTTATATTGGAGATGTTTTCATTAATAGCTAAAATAAAACTATCTTGCTTTATATTATTATTTGACCTAGCTTGTGTAAATTAAAATGGATATATTTAGTTGTATAATTGGTTTAGTTTTATTAACACTTTGTCCGCTTGTTTCAGTCACTGGGGTAGCTGAGTCACGTGATCACACCCAGTGTTGGGGCTGCTGAGTTTGTCTCGCTCACTGACCTCCTGGCTTCTCTTAGGAGACACATCAAGTTCTCTCTTTGGCGGTTAATTTCCTCTCTTAAGGATCCCTTCGAGTTCTCTTATTCCGGTGGTTAATTTGTTTTTTTCAGCTAACTTAATCAGCATTTTCAGCCCTTGTGGGTTACTTTGTGGTTAGTATAGTAGGTCTCCGTGGGTGAGATGGAACCTACTGTTCGTCACTCCGTGACACGCAGTTATTTGTGTGTACTTGTCGGTACAAATCTAAGTCTGGGAATACGGAGACATTACCAGATTTGAGTTTATAGTCTTATTCTCACTTATTTGTATATATGTTTAATAATATTCTTGAGTCTTTTCATAGTATGTACCAGTCGGTACTTGAGAACCTTAATTATTGAAGGTATACCATTATATATATATATATATATATATATATATATATATATATATATATATATATATATATATATATCAAGAGAAGTATAGGAGCTTGGCTCCTTATTTATGTCAAATATTTTAATTCTGTATATATACTCCTCTAGATAAATTTACTAGTAAACATCGTACATTTTATTTTATCATTTTGTGTTCATTCAGTTGGGATCCTTGTTAATACTGAAGAGGGCTATAGAGTAGCCTGGATAACTGAAATAGAACATAACCCAACCTCTTGTTACGAAACCAGAAACAGGCCAGCAGCTAGAAGGGGACCAATTAGTTAACCCTCTAACTTGCTCTGGAGACGTCTGTTTTAGAAGACACTTTTTGTAACGTTAATCATTTTAAATAATTTGTAATACAACAGCGCTTATTTCCAATACAGTTCCCAGAAGTTGGCAAAATGCGGAGTTGTGCAGTATGCTTTATGGGACAAAATGCTCATTTGTACACTATACGCCAGGAGTAAAAAATGAGCACCAGCGCATATATAAATCATCGAGGAAGAATTATTCCCACAAATCCGCTCAATTTAAGTCGCCAAAATTATGATCCCGTCGACAAAAGTTTTGTACTTTTTTCTGTGATTTTTTTTACAAGTAATTGCAGCCATTAAAACTTGAGAGGTTGTGAAATGGTGGAGAGGCGAGGAGAGGTAAGGAGAGGAGAGGAAGGAGAGGTAAAGGAGGAGATGAAGAGGGAGAGACTGACTGCCTGTCTCGGAAAATCTCAAACCTACATATAAATTATATAATTTACTTGAATTAGCAGCACGCTATGGATTTCACACACACACACACACACACACACACACACACACACACACACACACACACACACACACACACACACACACACATACACATACACACACACACACATACACACACACACACACACACACACACACACACACACACACACACACACACACACACACACACACACACACACACACACAAGGGTAACAGGAATAATGAAAAAGCCAGGATGAGCCCATGGTTTACCCAAAGGTGCAGGGAGGCAAAAACCAAGTGTGCTAGGGAATGGAAGAAATATAGAAGGCAAAGGACCCAGGAGAATAAGGAGACCAGTCGTAGAGCCAGAAACGAATATGCACAGATAAGAAGGGAGGCCCAAAGACAATATGAAAATGACATAGCAGCGAAAGCCAAATCTGACCCAAAACTGTTGTACAGCCACATCAGGAGGAAAACAACAGTCAAGGACCAGGTAATCAGGCTAAGGAAGGAAGGAGGAGAGTCAACAAGAAATGACCGTGAAGTATGTGAAGAACTCAACAAGAGATTCAAAGAAGTGTTCACAGAGGAAACAGAAAGGACTCCAGAAAGACGGAGAGGTGGGGCACACCACCAAGTGCTGGACACAGTGCACACCACCGAGGAAGAAGTGAAGAGGCTTCTGAGTGAGCTAGATACCTCAAAGGCAATGGGGCCAAATAACATCTCCCCATGGGTATTGAGAGAGGGAGCAGAGGTGCTATGTGTACCCCTAACAACAATATTCAATACATCTATCGAAACAGGGAGATTGCCTGAGGCATGGAAGACAGCAAATGTAGTCCCAATCTTTAAAAAAGGAGACAGACATGAAGCATTAAACTACAGACCAGTGTCACTGACATGTATAGTATGCAAAATCATGGAGAAGATTATCAGAAGAGTGGTGGAACACCTAGAAAGGAACGATCTCATCAACAGCAGCCAACATGGTTTCATGGACGGGAAATCATGTGTCACAAACCTACTGGAGTTCTATGACATGGTGACAGCAGTAAGACAAGAGAGAGAGGGGTGGGTGGATTGCATTTTCTTGGACTGTAAGAAGACGTTTGACACAGTTCCACACAAGAGATTGGTGCAAAAACTGGAGGACCAAGCAGGGATAACAGGGAAGGCACTACAATGGATCAGGGAATACTTGTCAGGAAGACAGCAGCGAGTCATGGTACGTGGCGAGGTGTCAGAGTGGGCACCTGTGACCAGCGGGGTCCCGCAGGGGTCAGTCCTAGGACCAGTGCTGTTTCTGGTATTTGTGAACGACATGACGGAAGGAATAGACTCTGAGGTGTCCCTGTTTGCAGATGACGTGAAGTTGATGAGAAGAATTCACTCGATCGAAGACCAGGCAGAACTACAAAGGGATCTGGACAGGCTGCAGACCTGGTCCAGCAATTGGCTCCTGGAGTTCAATCCCACCAAGTGCAAATTCATGAAGATTGGGGAAGGGCAAAGAAGACCGCAGACGGAGTACAGTCTAGGGGGCCAGAGACTACAAACCTCACTCAAGGAAAAAGATCTTGGGGTGAGTATAACACCAGGCACATCTCCTGAAGCGCACATCAACCAAATAACTGCTGCAGCATATGGGCGCCTGGCAAACCTCAGAACAGTATTCCGACATCTTAATAAGGAATCATTCAGGACCCTGTACACCGTGTACGTTAGGCCCATATTGGAGTATGCGGCACCAGTTTGGAACCCACACCTAGCCAAGCACGTGAAGAAACTAGAGAAAGTGCAAAGGTTTGCAACAAGACTAGTCCCAGAGCTAAGAGGTATGTCCTACGAGGAGAGGTTAAGGGAAATCAACCTGACGACACTGGAGGACAGGAGAGATAGGGGGGACATGATAACGACATACAAAATACTGAGAGGAATTGACAAGGTGGACAAAGACAGGATGTTCCAGAGATTGGACACAGTAACAAGGGGACACAGTTGGAAGCTGAAGACACAGATGAATCACAGGGATGTTAGGAAGTATTTCTTCAGCCACAGAGTAGTCAGTAAGTGGAATAGTTTGGGAAGCGATGTAGTGGAGGCAGGATCCATACATAGCTTTAAGCAGAGGTATGATAAAGCTCACGGCTCAGGGAGAGTGACCTAGTAGCGATCAGTGAAGAGGCGGGGCCAGGAGCTCGGACTCGACCCCCGCAACCTCAACTAGGTGAGTACACACACAACACATACATATATACACACAAATACACACACACACACACAACACATACATACACATATACACACACACACTCACACACACACACACGCACACACACACACACACACACACACACACACACACACACACACACACACACACACACACACACACACACACACACACACACACACACACACACTCAGGAACATAGTTAATGGAACACACAGCAAAAAATATATGTATGTATAGTGTGTAAGATACTACACTAAATGTATGTGTTTGTTCAGAAGACCAACAACAGCGTCCAACACTGGTAAGTCAGTGGTCACAACTTCCGTGATATGATAACGACACTTAAATTTCAGCTGTGCCCTTGTGTACCTGTTTCCGGGCCTTTCGAACAGTCTAACACTGTCCACCACATCAATTTCTTTTCAGTATTTTAAAGCCTCAGTTGAATCACGGATGTCAGGAAGTATTTCTTCAGCTTTGGGGTGATCAAGAAGTGGATCGATCTTAAAACTGTGTGAATTCATACACAGTTTTAAGAATAAGTATGACAGGGCCCACGAAGCTGGGAGGGAGTAAACCCAACAAGTGGCAAGGGGCAGGGCCAGGAACTGAGGCTCGACCCCAGCAGCCACAAACAATTGAGTACAAATAGGTAGGTTCACATGTATACATACGAACATACACACTACACACACATATATACATAAACGTAAATAATACATACATACATACAAATGCACATATGTCATTACTCTCCCAAAATTAAAATTCTAGGCTTGCCTCATTTTCCGCTAATGACCCAAAATGCTCACTACTAATGACGCGTCAGGCTAATGCAATTTTCATGTCTGGTTTATAACATTAATATGCTAGATAATTAACCTTTATTCAGTGTTGGTATGATGGATCATTCAGTGCTGGTATTAGTGTAGAATTATGGATCATTCAGTGCTGGTATTAGTGTAGAATGATGGATCATTCAGTGCTGGTATTAGTGTAGAATGATGGATCATTCAGTGCTGGTATTAGTGTAGAGTGATGGATCATTCAGTGTTGGTATTAGTGTAGAATGATGGATCATTCAGTGTTGGTATTAGTGTAGAATGATGGATCATTCAGTGCTGGTATTAGTGTAGAATGATGGATCATTCAGTGCTGGTATTAGTGTAGAATGATGGATCATTCAGTGCTGGTATTAGTGTAGAATGATGGATCATTCAGTGCTGGTATTAGTGTAGAATGATGGATCATTCAGTGCTGGTATTAGTGTAGAATGATGGATCACTCAGTGCTGGTATTAGTGTAGAATGATGGATCATTCAGTGCTGGTATTAGTGTAGAATGATGGATCATTCAGTGCTGGTATTAGTGTAGAATGATGGATCATTCAGTGCTGGTATTAGTGTAGAATGATGGATCATTCAGTGCTGGTATTAGTGTAGAATGATGGATCATTCAGTGCTGGTATTAGTGTAGAATGATGGATCATTCAGGGCTGGTATTAGTGTAGAGTGATGAATCATTCAGTGCTGGTATTAGTGTAGAATGATGGATCATTCAGTGCTGGTATTAGTGTAGAATGATGGATCATTCAGTGCTGGTATTAGTGTAGAATGATGGATCATTCAGTGCTTCTGTTAGTGTAGAATGATGGATCATTCAATGCTGGTATTAGTGTAGAATGATGGATCATTCAATGCTGGTATTAGTGTAGAATGATGGATCATTCAGTGTTGGTATTAGTGTAGAGTGATGAATCATTCAGTGCTGGTATTAGTGTAGAATGATGGATCATTCAGTGCTGGTATTAGTGTAGAGTGATGAATCATTCAGTGCTGGTATTAGTGTAGAATGATGGATCATTCAGTGCTGGTATTAGTGTAGAATGATGGATCATTCAATGCTGGTATTAGTGTAGAATGATGGATCATTCAGTGCTTGTATTAGTGTAGGATGATGGATCATTCAGTGCTGGTATTAGTGTAGAATGATGGATCATTCAGTGCTGGTATTAGTGTAGAATGATGGATCATTCAGTGCTGGTATTAGTGTAGAGTGATGAATCATTCAGTGCTGGTATTAGTGTAGAATGATGGATCATTCAGTGCTGGTATTAGTGTAGAATGATGGATCATTCAATGCTGGTATTAGTGTAGAATGATGGATCATTCAGTGCTTGTATTAGTGTAGAATGATGGATCATTCAGTGCTGGTATTAGTGTAGAATGATGGATCATTCAGTGCTGGTATTAGTGTAGAATGATGGATCATTCAGTGCTGATATTAGTGTAGAATGATGGATCATTCAGTGCTGGTATTAGTGTAGAATGATGGATCATTCAGTGCTGGTATTAGTGTAGAATGATGGATCATTCAGTGCTGGTATTAGTGTAGAATGATGGATCATTCAGTGCTGGTATTAGTGTAGAATGATGGATCATTCAGTGCTGGTATTAGTGTAGAATGATGGATCACTCAGTGCTTCTATTAGTGTAGAATGATGGATCATTCAATGCTGGTATTAGTGTAGAATGATGGATCATTCAATGCTGGTATTAGTGTAGAATGATGGATCATTCAGTGCTTGTATTAGTGTAGAATGATGGATTATTCAATGTTGGTATTAGTGTAGAATGATGGATCATTCAGTGCTGGTATTAGTGTGGAATGATGGATCATTCAGTGCTGGTATTAGTGTAGAATGATGGATCATTCAGTGCTGGTATTAGTGTAGAATGATGGATCATTCAGTGCTGGTATTAGTGTAGAATGATGGATCATTCAGTGCTGGTATTAGTGTAGAATGATGGATCATTCAGTGCTGGTATTAGTGTAGAATGATGGATCATTCAGTGCTGGTATTAGTGTAGAATGATGGATCATTCAGTGCTGGTATTAGTGTAGAATGATGGATCATTCAGTGCTGGTATTAGTGTAGAATGATGGATCATTCAGTGCTGGTATTAGTGTAGAATGATGGATCATTCAGTGCTGGTATTAGTGTAGAATGATGGATCATTCAGTGCTGGTATTAGTGTAGAATGATGGATCATTCAGTGCTGGTATTAGTGTAGAATGATGGATCATTCAGTGCTGGTATTAGTGTAGAATGATGGATCATTCAGTGCTGGTATTAGTGTAGAATGATGGATCATTCAGGGCTGGTATTAGTGTAGAGTGATGAATCATTCAGTGCTGGTATTAGTGTAGAATGATGGATCATTCAGTGCTGGTATTAGTGTAGAATGATGGATCATTCAGTGCTGGTATTAGTGTAGAATGATGGATCATTCAGTGCTTCTGTTAGTGTAGAATGATGGATCATTCAATGCTGGTATTAGTGTAGAATGATGGATCATTCAATGCTGGTATTAGTGTAGAATGATGGATCATTCAGTGTTGGTATTAGTGTAGAGTGATGAATCATTCAGTGCTGGTATTAGTGTAGAATGATGGATCATTCAGTGCTGGTATTAGTGTAGAGTGATGAATCATTCAGTGCTGGTATTAGTGTAGAATGATGGATCATTCAGTGCTGGTATTAGTGTAGAATGATGGATCATTCAATGCTGGTATTAGTGTAGAATGATGGATCATTCAGTGCTTGTATTAGTGTAGAATGATGGATCATTCAGTGCTGGTATTAGTGTAGAATGATGGATCATTCAGTGCTGGTATTAGTGTAGAATGATGGATCATTCAGTGCTGGTATTAGTGTAGAGTGATGAATCATTCAGTGCTGGTATTAGTGTAGAATGATGGATCATTCAGTGCTGGTATTAGTGTAGAATGATGGATCATTCAATGCTGGTATTAGTGTAGAATGATGGATCATTCAGTGCTTGTATTAGTGTAGAATGATGGATCATTCAGTGCTGGTATTAGTGTAGAATGATGGATCATTCAGTGCTGGTATTAGTGTAGAATGATGGATCATTCAGTGCTGATATTAGTGTAGAATGATGGATCATTCAGTGCTGGTATTAGTGTAGAATGATGGATCATTCAGTGCTGGTATTAGTGTAGAATGATGGATCATTCAGTGCTGGTATTAGTGTAGAATGATGGATCATTCAGTGCTGGTATTAGTGTAGAATGATGGATCATTCAGTGCTGGTATTAGTGTAGAATGATGGATCACTCAGTGCTTCTATTAGTGTAGAATGATGGATCATTCAATGCTGGTATTAGTGTAGAATGATGGATCATTCAATGCTGGTATTAGTGTAGAATGATGGATCATTCAGTGCTTGTATTAGTGTAGAATGATGGATTATTCAATGTTGGTATTAGTGTAGAATGATGGATCATTCAGTGCTGGTATTAGTGTGGAATGATGGATCATTCAGTGCTGGTATTAGTGTAGAATGATGGATCATTCAGTGCTGGTATTAGTGTAGAATGATGGATCATTCAGTGCTGGTATTAGTGTAGAATGATGGATCATTCAGTGCTGGTATTAGTGTAGAATGATGGATCATTCAGTGCTGGTATTAGTGTAGAATGATGGATCATTCAGTGCTGGTATTAGTGTAGAATGATGGATCATTCAGTGCTGGTATTAGTGTAGAATGATGGATCATTCAGTGCTGGTATTAGTGTAGAATGATGGATCATTCAGTGCTGGTATGAGTATAGAATGATGAACATCGTTGTGTTTCACACTTCTCTATTCCCTGTATGAATCTTAGTCGTTGTTGTGTCTCTGTAGATGCCTTCCTTTCTCATTACAGTGTTAAATGTTGTAAACTTCAGAACACTCGTGACGACCTGATCTTTACCTCCTCCTCTCCCACCTCTTCACCTTTCCTATATTTTCATTGCCTTTCCTGTCTTCTGCTTAGGTGTGTTCTGTCCTATTTGGATTTTCTGCCACAGGGGATTTTCTTCTACCCCTGTGGGTCATTACCTCTCCTGCAGTCCTCTGTTCTGCTGTTACGGACTACCTCCACTGCTACTACTGTTGTTTACCACTGTTACTGCTGTTGTTTACCACTGCTACTGCTGCTGTTTACCACTGCTACTGCTGCTGTTTACCACTGCTACTGCTGCTGTTTACCACTGTTACTGCTGCTGTTTACCACTGCTACTGCTGCTGTTTACCACTGTTACTACTGTTGCTTACCACTGTTACTGCTGCTGTTTACCACTGCTACTGCTGCTGTTTACCACTGCTACTACTGTTGTTTACCACTGTTACTGCTGCTGTTTACCACTGTTACTGCTGCTGTTTACCACTGTTACTGCTACTGTTTACCACTGTTACTGCTGCTGTTTACCACTGTTACTGCTGCTGTTTACCACTGTTACTGCTGCTGCTGTTTACCGCTGCTACTTCTGCAGTTTACCACTGTTACTGCTGCTGTTTACCACTGCTACTACTGCTGTTTACCACTGCTACTACTGTTGTTTACCACTGTTACTGCTGCTGTTTACCACTGCTACTACTGTTGTTTACCACTGCTACTGCTGCTGTTTATCACTGTTACTGCTGCTGTTTACCACTGCTACTGCTGCTGTTTACCACTGCTACTGCTGCTGTTTACCACTGTTACTGCTGCTGTTTACCACTGTTACTGCTGCTGTTTACCACTGTTACTGCTACTGTTTACCACTCTTACTGCTGCTGTTTACCACTGTTACTGCTGCTGTTTACCACTGTTACTGCTGCTGTTTACCGCTGCTACTTCTGCTGTTTACCACTGTTACTGCTGCAGTTTACCACTGCTACTACTGCTGTTTACCACTGCTACTACTGTTGTTTACCACTGTTACTGCTGCTGTTTACCACTGCTACTACTGTTGTTTACCGCTGCTGATACTGTGGTTTACCACTGTTACTGCTGCTGTTTACCACTGCTACTACTGCTGCTGTTTACCACTGCTACTACTGCTGTTTACCACTGCTACTTCTGCTGTTTACCACTGCTACTGCTGCTGTTTACCACTGCTACTGCTGCTGTTTACCACTGCTACTGCTGCTGTTTACCACTGCTACTGCTGCTGTTTACCACTGCTACTGCTGCTGTTTACCACTGCTACTGCTGCTGTTTACCACTGCTACTGCTGCTGTTTACCACTGCTACTGCTGCTGTTTACCACTGCTACTGCTGCTGTTTACCACTGCTACTGCTGCTGTTTACCACTGCTACTGCTGCTGTTTACCACTGCTACTGCTGCTGTTTACCACTGCTACTGCTGCTGTTTACCACTGCTACTACTGTTTACCACTGCTACTGCTGCTGTTTACCACTGCTACTGCTGCTGTTTACCACTGCTACTACTGTTTACCACTGCTACTGCTGCTGTTTACCACTGCTACTGCTGCTGTTTACCACTGCTACTGCTGCTGTTTACCACTGCTACTGCTGCTGTTTACCACTGCTACTACTGTTTACCACTGCTACTGCTGCTGTTTACCACTGCTACTGCTGCTGTTTACCACTGCTACTACTGTTTACCACTGCTACTGCTGCTGTTTACCACTGCTACTGCTGCTGTTTACCACTGCTACTACTGTTTACCACTGCTACTGCTGCTGTTTACCACTGCTACTGCTGCTGTTTACCACTGCTACTGCTGCTGTTTACCACTGCTACTGCTGCTGTTTACCACTGCTACTACTGTTTACCACTGCTACTGCTGCTGTTTACCACTGCTACTGCTGCTGTTTACCACTGCTACTACTGTTTACCACTGCTACTGCTGCTGTTTACCACTGCTACTGCTGCTGTTTACCACTGCTACTACTGCTGTTTACCACTGTTACTGCTGCTGTTTACCACTGTTACTGCTGCTGTTTACCACTGCTACTGCTGCTGTTTACCACTGCTACTGCTGCTGTTTACCACTGCTACTGCTGCTGTTTACCACTGCTACTGCTGCTGTTTACCACTGCTACTGCTGCTGTTTACCACTGCTACTGCTGCTGTTTACCACTGCTACTACTACTACTACAATATTACTATTCCTTCTTCCTCTTCTACCACTCCGTCACCCGCACCTTCTCGTATATATTCTGGCTTCATTTCGCGCTTCTCTGTGCGATTAGTTAATTGACACAGTCAGACCGAAATGTCGTCATAAGTTTGTCTCCTATGTGCGGGTTATTTATGTTTGAATATAGTACTACTACAACTACTACTACTATTACTACTACTACAACAACAACAACTACTACTACTACTACTACTACTACTACTACTACTACTACTACTACTACTACTACTACTACTACTACTACTACTACTACTACTACTACTACTACTACTACTACTACTACTACTACTACTACCACCACCACTAATAATAATAATAATAATACCATCACTTATTTATAGATTTATTTTTAGTCATTCAATTTGCTTATTACGTTATTATTTATTTTCTCTTCCATTTATATATCTCAATTGCAGAGCCAAAAGCAATTGGCGGGAGAGAAAGTAATTAGGGTTAGTAAGGTTGATAAGAGCGGCAGCGAGGGTCCAGCTGATGAGTCAGGTATATCAGCCAATTACCCAATTATCTCTAATGGTGAGGTAGAGGCAGAGGAGGTGAGGCCTTATTGACGTATTTACTGAACAATATCACCTGGAATGCTTTGAGCATCTCCAGCCTGTAGGGGCCATCCAATTAAGGTAACGTGTAGTGTGCTTGTGTGAGACCTGGAGGAGAGAGAGAGAGAGAGAGAGACTCGAGTCTGGAACATGTTCATACAGCATAATGACGTCAACGAATGAAATCGCTGGCCCACAGATGGCTTCAACTTTATCCTGTTCCATATTTGTATGTCTCTCTTATGTAAGCAACAGCTCTTAGCTTGTAAATAAAGTTAGAAACCTTAACCTAGTCTTGTTAACCCCTGTATAAAAAAACAGACAGATTAAAATCGTTCAGTTTTCACGTTCTTAAACTATGGTTTCTTCTTACAGTCGTACAAAATCTCACATGAAGACTGTGAGGCAAGTGATGCAGGTAGAAATAAATTAAGAAGAGAGATGATTATAGCATTAGGTTTCCACTTGCCTTGTGAGATGCTGAAACTCAATCATATGTTCGAGTTATTACAGTTTTTACAAGGAATTTCATATACATAAAACTATAATAATTGAGAAGCACTACAGTAGGTCTACTGGCCCATACACGCAGGTACTTCTTGGGCCATGTGATTTTGGTTTCCCAAATCACATGCTTCTTTTGCTCGGCTCCAAAGTTTGAACACTGGTACACTTAACTTAGCGGAAGGTTCAAACTTGTTTTTAGCTGTTTATGTACCACATTTATATTGAAACTGATTAAACTGAAATATTCGTTTCTGTGCAATAACATTTGTCAAAACTATTCTTAAAGGTGTACCAAACTCAAAGATTTAATAACCTTGCTGACTCAAGCTCTTCAAATTCCATTTAAATTCAACTCTTCTCGCTCTTGTACCTCTCAAACCTATTTTTAAACCTACGTAACAAACAATGATATCTCGTGTTTTTTTTTGTTAAGTCACTGGTTACACAAGTATGAAGTAGCCTCTGTGTGCGACTGAAAAAAGCCTGCTGTGCAGGCGATACGTTTAGGTAGTAGTGATATCCAAGCTTTGCACATGCGTCTTATCAACAATAGCAGCACGGTTGAGACAACAACAGCACTACCACAAAAAACAGCAAGAGTAACAGCACGAGCAGTAACAGCACCAACAGCGTCAACAGCACCAGGGTGAAGACAAAAACTCCAGCAACAGCAACAACATAAAGAGCAGCAGGATTGAGGCAGCAGCGGCAGTAAGAGCAGCAGGGTTGAGGCAGCAGCGGCAGTAAGAGCAGCAGGGTTGAGGCAGCAGCGGTAGTAAGAGCAGCAGGGTTGAAGCAGCAGCAGCAGTAAGAGCAGCAGGGTTGAAGCAGCAGCAGCAGTAAGAGCAGCAGGGTTGAAGCAGCAGCAGTAAGAGCAGCAGGGTTGAAGCAGCAGCAGCAGTAAGAGCAGCAGGGTTGAAGCAGCAGCAGCAGTAAGAGCAGCAGGGTTGAAGCAGCAGCAGTAAGAGCAGCAGGGTTGAAGCAGCAGCAGTAAGAGCAGCAGGGTTGAAGCAGCAGCAGTAGTAAGAGCAGCAGGGTTGAAGCAGCAGCAGCAGTAAGAGCAGCAGGGTTGAAGCAGCAGCAGTAAGAGCAGCAGGGTTGAAGCAGCAGCAGCAGTAAGAGCAGCAGGGTTGAAGCAGCAGCAGCAGCAGTAAAAGCAGCAGGGTTGAAGCAGCAGCAGCAGCAGTAAGAGCAGCAGGGTTGAAGCAGCAGCAGCAGTAAGAGCAGCAGGGTTGAAGCAGCAGCAGCAGTAAGAGCAGCAGGGTTGAAGCAGCAGCGGTAGTAAGAGCAGCAGGGTTGAAGCAGCAGCAGCAGTAAGAGCAGCAGGGTTGAAGCAGCAGCAGCAGTAAGAGCAGCAGGGTTGAAGCAGCAGCAGCAGTAAGAGCAGCAGGGTTGAAGCAGCAGCAGCAGTAAGAGCAGCAGGGTTGAAGCAGCAGCAGCAGTAAGAGCAGCAGGGTTGAAGCAGCAGCAGTAGTAAGAGCAGCAGGGTTGAAGCAGCAGCAGTAGTAAGAGCAGCAGGGTTGAAGCAGCAGCAGTAGTAAGAGCAGCAGGGTTGAAGCAGTAAGAGCAGCAGGGTTAGTAAGAGCAGCAGGGTTGAAGCAGCAGCAGTAGTAAGAGCAGCAGGGTTGAAGCAGCAGCAGTAGTAAGAGCAGCAGGGTTGAAGCAGCAGCAGTAGTAAGAGCAGCAGGGTTGAAGCAGCAGCAGTAGTAAGAGCAGCAGGGTTGAAGCAGCAGCAGCAGTAAGAGCAGCAGGGTTGAAGCAGCAGCAGCTCATCAGTTACTGGTGCACCATAAAATATCACCAACTTTATTTTAACCACAATATTTGCGCGCGAAAAAGATTAGCGATATTTTCCAACGCCAAAGAAAAATAAAAGTAAACAAAACGCACTTGTACAAGTGTGAACATTGTGGTATGATAGTTGATCACTGGTATTACAGCTACTACTACTACTTCTAATACTACTGCTACTACTACTGTTACCGTTATTCCTGTTATTTGTTACTAATGCTACTGCTGTTACTACTACGACTACTATTCCGATAACTCTTACTACTACTACAGGCTCTCTGTTCTTTCCGTTGCCTCTTTTGTGTTTGAAATTTTACCCTCTGCCGTCTGTCTCCCAGTACTTCACTGCTAGGTACTCCCACTGCACTTCAGAATATCTCTCTTCCCAGCATAGTTTCCTCTTTTGAAATCTCCCTTATCTTGTCTCCCTTGTTTTTATTTCATCAGAGTACTCGGAACTCAGTGCTGTTTCTTTCATTGAGTGCTTTACCAACTTGGGAGGAGGTTCCTTGATGCTGGCGAGGGGCTCTTGATGTAAAAGAATTGCATTTGCCCCTCCATGCCTCGGATGGAACTTAATTGCTTCCCATTCCTCGGGCGCTATATGATCTCTACGTGACTAGAGTTTCATCTTAAATACAACAGCTACAACAACAACAACATTACTAATAATAATAATAATAATAATAATAATAATAATAATAATAATAATAATAATAATAATAATAATAATAATAATAATAATAATAATAACACTTGTGGGGTTACTGTCTGTTTTTCATACATTGGTCACTGCGAATTAAATCATTTTCTATCAAATCCTCTTTTACAAATCTTTGTAATCCCATGGGTGTATATACTTAAGACAGAACTGTTCAGAACACTAGACAGACAATCACTCTGCAAGAAAAAGCCAGTGAAACTAATCATCACAGTTCAATAAGCTAAGCAAATATGACTGACTGGCTGCCACAGTTAGCAGTGACCGCCAGTCAGTATGACTGGTAATTACTTCTTAGCCAGTCAGTATGACTTGTAGTGACTTCACAGTTAGTCAGTATGAGTGGTAATGACTTCACAGTCAGTCAGTTGACTGGTTATGACTTCACAATCAGTCATTATGGCTGGTAATGACTTCACAGTCAGTCATATGACTGGTAATGACCTCACAATCAGCCATTATGACTGGTAATGACTTCACAGTCAGTCATTTGACTGGTAATGACCTCACAATCAGCCATTATGACTGGTAATGACTTCACAGTCAGTCATTTGACTGGTAATGACCTCACAATCAGCCATTATGACTGGTAATAACTTCACAGTCAGTCAATACTGCTTTTTAAAAGACGTCCTGGATGCTCTTAAGAATATTTAGTCTCCCAGAAATTATTTATCTCAGAAAATTTAGAAGTCGATTAAATCTTGTTCTCGCCCTACCAGTCAATTATAGATCTTGATATCCTTGCAGTATAACTGATTTTGATATCCTTGCAGTCAATTATAGATTTTGATATCCCTGCAGCCAATTATAGATTTTGATGTCCTTGCAGTCAATTATAGATTTTGATATCCCTGCAGCCAATTATAGATTTTGATATCCTTGCAGCCAATTATAGATTTTGATATCCCTGCAGCCAATTATAGATTTTAATATCCTTGCAATTAGTTATAGATTTGGATAAACTAGTAATCAATTAACGATCTTGATAGCCTGACAATCAATTATAGATTTGTATATCCTATCAATTATAGATTTAGACATCCTAACAACCAATCGTCAATTTTAACATTAGGGAGGGAGGGGAAGGCAGAAGAGGTAAGAGAAGGAAGGAAGCAGCAGGCAAAAAAAGGAACGGGAGTAAGGAGATGGAGAGAGAGAGAGAGAGAGACGGGAGGACCAGAGGGTGTGAGAGGTCCAGTGTAGTGGGATTAGCTAGTGATGGATGACCTTGTGATGGAGGAAGGTTGAGTGGATGTCTCAAGTCGTGTGAGAGAGAGAGAGAGAGAGAGAGAGAAGAAAGGAAGAGAGACACACACACAATCTGGAGAGTGATGTAGTGGAGGTAGGATCCATACATAGACTTAAGAAGAGGTACGGCAAGACTTTTAGAGCGGGGAGAGAGTGGACCTGGTAGAGACCAGCGAAGAGGTGGGGCCAGGGGCTGTGAATTGACCCCTGTAACCACAAATAGGTGATGAATACACACACACACACACACACCTGCTATTTCAGGTTTTCCTCAATGTGGCGTAATTACCTGGTGATGGATGGGGGACTGATGAACGGAAGCCTATTAAATGTTTTGCACTCTGGCAGGATTGCTGGTCTTTTCTTTCTGTCTGGTCAGCACGTAAGAGAACAGGTAAATCTTACGCACTTCCATGTGTATTAATCATTGCTGTGTATTTTTTAATAGGTCTAATGACTGTAATATTTCCTTTCTAATATATGAGGGCTGATGCGAGACCGGGCCTCGGGGGCGATGCTTCCCACAATAATTAAGAGATAAAAGCAGATGACAAAGATGGTAGGTAAGACACACAGACAACAGTTAGGCAACTTTATTCCGAAACGTTTCGCCTACACAGTAGGCTTCTTCAGTCTAGTACAGAAATGAACATCAAAATGGTATACAATACCGACAGGTTGTTAGGTAAGACACATATGCAACAGTTAGACAACTTTAATCCGAAACGTTTCGCCTACACAGTAGGCTTCTTCAGTCGAATACAGAAAATAGGCAGGAACAGTAGAGATGTGAAGACGATGTAATCAGTCCATCACCCTTGTAGTCGTAGAATTTGAGGTTGTCAGTCCCTCGGCCTGGAGAAGTTCAGTTCCATAGTCAGGAACTATCTGAAGATCAAGCGACAGTGCGGAGACTTAAATACTGTCGGAAGGAGAGGTGTAGAGTAGTAGTAGTAGTAGTAGTAGTAGTAGTAGTAGTAGTAGTGAGAATGTGAGGGACATGATCTCTCAGTGGTCACATTCTCACTACTACTACTACTACTACTACTACTACTACTACTCTGCACCTCTCCTTCCGACAGTATTTAAGTCTCCGCACTGTCGCTTGATCTTCAGATAGTTCCTGACTATGGAACTGAACTTCTCCAGGCCGAGCGACTGACAACCTCAAATTCTACGACTACAAGGGTGATGGACTGATTACATCGTCTTCACATCTCTACTGTTCCTGCCTATTTTCTGTATTCGACTGAAGAAGCCTACTGTCTAGGCGAAACGTTTCGGAATAAAGTTGTCTAACTGTTGCATATGTGTCTTACCTAGTACAGAAATGTTGATAGAAGCAGAAGAGACTTGAAGACGATGTAATCAGTCCATCACCCTTGAAGTTTTGAGGTGGTCAGTCCCTCAGTCTGGGGAAGAGTATTGTTCCATATTGTTTCAGACTATGGAACAATACTCTTCTCCAGACTGAGGGACTGACCACCTCAAAACTTCAAGGGTGATGGACTGATTACATCGTCTTCAAGTCTCTTCTGCTTCTATCAACATTTCTGTACTAGACTGAAGAAGCCTACTGTGTAGGCGAAACGTTTCGGAATAAAGTTGCCTAACTGTTGCCTATGTGTCTTACCTACCAACCTGTCGGTATTGTATACCATTTTGATGTTCAGAAAGATGGTACTTAATGATGATCGCTTTAATGGGTTTAAAGCAGATTGACTACGCGAGGGTCATTAAGGCTGCATGTGACTGAGCAAATCATTGTCTGTTACTCACACGAAGAGTTTTTCTGCATGTAATATATATATATATATATATATATATATATATATATATATATATATATATATATATATATATATATATATATATATATATATATATATATATAATGTCGTGACGAATAGGCAGAACTTGCGATCTGGGCTTAAATAGCAACGCTCATCTTGCCATATAGGACAAGTGAAAATTTGTGTATGCAATAATTTCGCCAAAATCATTCTGAACCTAACGAAAAAAATATATTTCACTGTGTTTGTTTAGTATTAAATTATTGTAAACAAATCTAAAGTATATTTAGTTTGGTTAGGCTAAAATAAATTGCTCTTGTTATAATAAGGTTAGGTAAGTTTTCTAAGATTATTTTGGTGCAAAGTTATAAATTTTTACATTAACATTAATGAAAAATATATATTTTTAAACGTATAAGAGAAAATTTTAGAAAGGACTTAATTTTAAAGGAGTTCTTGCTAATTGACCAGTTTTACATATTCGGTACGACATATGTATATATATATATATATATATATATATATATATATATATATATATATATATATATATATATATATATATATATATATATATATATATATATATTATTTCCCAGTAAAAGTAGGCCTTAGACAAGGATGTGTGATGTCACCGTGGTTGTTTAATATATTTATAGATGGGGTTGTAAGAGAAGTAAATGCGAGGGTCTTGACAAGAGGCGTGGAGTTAAAAGATAAGGAATCACACACAAAGTGGGAGTTGTCACAGCTGCTCTTTGCTGATGACACTGTGCTCTTGGGAGATTCTGAAGAGAAGTTGCAGAGATTGGTGGATGAATTTGGTAGGGTGTGCAAAAGAAGAAAATTAAAGGTGAATACAGGAAAGAGTAAGGTTATGAGGATAACAAAAAGATTAGGTGATGAAAGATTGAATATCAGATTGGAGGGAGAGAGTATGGAGGAGGTGAATGTATTCAGGTATTTGGGAGTGGACGTGTCAGCGGATGGGTCTATGAAAGATGAGGTGAATCATAGAATTGATGAGGGGAAAAGAGTGAGTGGTGCACTTAGGAGTCTGTGGAGACAAAGAACTTTGTCCTTGGAGGCAAAGAGGGGAATGTATGAGAGTATAGTTTTACCAATACTCTTATATGGGTGTGAAGCATGGGTGATGAATGTTGCAGCGATGAGAAGGCTGGAGGCAGTGGAGATGTCATGTCTGAGAGCAATGTGTGGTGTGAATATAATGCAGAGAATTCGTAGTTTGGAAATTAGGAGGAGGTGCGGGATTACCAAAACTGTTGTCCAGAGGGCTGAGGAAGGGTTGTTGAGGTGGTTCGGACATGTAGAGAGAATGGAGCGAAACAGAATGACTTCAAGAGTATATCAGTCTGTAGTGGAAGGAAGGCGGGGTAGGGGTCGGCCTAGGAAAGGTTGGAGAGAGGGGGTAAAGGAGGTTTTGTGTGCGAGGGGCTTGGACTTCCAGCAGGCATGCGTGAGCGTGTTTGATAGGAGTGAATGGAGACAAATGGTTTTTAATACTTGACGTGCTGTTGGAGTGTGAGCAAAGTAAAATTTATGAAGGGGTTCAGGGAAACCGGCAGGCCGGACTTGAGTCCTGGAGATGGGAAGTACAGTGCCTGCACTCTGAAGGAGGGGTGTTAATGTTGCAGTTTAAAAACTGTAGTGTAAAGCACCCTTCTGGCAAGACAGTGATGGAGTGAATGATGGTGAAAGTTTTTCTTTTTCGGGCCACTCTGCCTTGGTGGGAATCGGCCAGTGTGATAATAAAAAAAATAAAAAATATATATATATATATATATATATATATATATATATATATATATATATATATATATATATATATATATATATATAATATATATATATATAGTGTATGTGTAGGTGTGTATGTGTAGGTGTGTATGTGTAGGTGTGTATGTGTGTGTGTGTGTGTGTATGTGTGTGCATGTATGTGTGTGTGTGTCGTGTCTGTGTCTGTGTGCACGTGCGTGTATCTGTGTGTCGTGTCTGTGTGCACGTGCGTGTGTCTGTGTGTCGTGTCTGTGCACGTGCGTGTGTCTGTGTGTCGTGTCTGTGTGCACGTGCGTGTGTGTGTGTGTCGTGTCTGTGTCTGTGTGCACGTGCGTGTGTGTGTGTCGTGTCTGTGTCTGTGTGCACGTGCGTGTGTGTGTGTGTCGTGTCTGTGTCTGTGTGCACGTGCGTGTGTCTGTGTGTCGTGTCTGTGTCTGTGTGTCGTGTCTGTGTCTGTGTGCACGTGCGTGTGTGTGTGTGTGTGTGTCGTGTCTGTGTGCACGTGCGTGTGTGTGTGTGTCGTGTCTGTGTCTGTGTGCATGTGCGTGTGTCTGTGTGCATGTGCGTGTGTCTGTGTGCACGTGCGTGCGTCTGTGTGTCGTGTCTGTGTCTGTGTGCACGTGCGTGTGTCTGTGTGCACGTGCGTGTGTCTGTGTGCACGTGCGTGTGTCTGTGTGCACGTGCGTGTGTGTGAATGTCTGAATTTTATGGGTCTCTGTAATTTTACAATTGATCATTAAAGTTTAGTTAAAATATAATTGGTGCAGTGTATGCAGAAAGGAAATCGCTTCATAAATAAGTAATCACACTGAAATTGTTTTAAAAACTCATTACATCACAGTGGAAGTAATAGATTTTTCCTGTTTTTTTAAATAAACCTGAAATTACAGAATTAATTGGAAAGAATTTTTTTTAGCTCTGCAGTGTGTTAATTATGAATTTATATGCGAGTATTGTGTGATTTATTTGCTCTGTGATTTATTCCTGCAATTGCAGGGAAGCGTTAAACCCGTGTGGATCGTGTACCTGCTGGGGGGGGGAGGAGGATGAGAGGCGATCAGGTTTGATCCACGGAAGTGTACATGTAGCTCTAATTTCGTAGCGACGTCAGGATAAACATCGTCAGAGTAAACGGTGTCATGATTATCCACGTCAGAACAAACGTCGTCAGGATGTCATCCGGATAAACGTCGCTAGATTAAACAACATATTAAATGTCGTCAGGATAAAGGTTGCTAGAAGAAACAAGATTTGCTGGTAATAATTAACAGTGAGAAGAAGAAGAAGAAGGGGGAGGGGGGGAAGAGGAAGAATAGAAGGAGAAGCAGTAGACGAAGATAAAGACGGTGAAGAAGAAAAAGAAAAGAGGACGAAAGGGAAGAGGAGGACTCGAAGTCATGGCAAGCTAGTTTTCCAACTAGCTGGTTTCATCCTGTGTAGGGATGTTTGACAGAAGCCTATTCATCAGTACAGTGAAGAGTGGTGATGAATCCTCTACCATAAGGTGTACCCAACTCCAATAAGGCACTTGTGGCACTTTTGGCACCTTTATATATTACTTTCATTTTCCGTTGTTCTGGTATTTTTCTATCCAAGTTAGTAGTTTCCTTTTGGCACTGAAACTGTGCAATTGTTCTAGAATAAGTTCTCTGTCAGGTGTGTAAAAAGTAGTTATGAGGTCAATGAAAGCAGACATGAGGCAGGTCTCTGCCTGGTGAAGTACTCAACAACAAAGCAAGGGTGGGTGCTTCTCCCAGACTGGAACCCGCAGAGACTGAGAGAGTTGACGTGTTTGGACACTGAACCTGTTATGGACAACGCTCTCAAATGTCTTCAAAGGTGCTGAATAATAAGCATCATGTGTGTCTTTCATCTCACAAACGTTACTTATCTTCCTGCTGTTAAAGTTATTTGTGCTGGCAAAGAGATACGGGTTCTTAGGCAAACCTTACCCCTCAAGGGAGGCTCCTTGATGCCGGTGAGGGCTCTTGGACTTATACGCACCCACCCCCCTTCGGATTAAACAATTCACCTTCCTATTTCCCTCGGCGCTGTATGACCCCCTTCGAGCTTAGCGCTCCTCTCCCCCTTAATAATAATAATAATAATAATAATAATAATAATAATAATAATAATAATAATAATAATAATAAAGGCTAAACTTGCCTACTCCAAATATCAGCATGTTGTTCAGTTAACATGCGGCGTCGTGGGTGAGTGATTACAGTTAAATTGTGGATAAGTCTGCGGACTTCACCACCCACATTTGACTATCAACCCGATATTTTTGGATGAATCAAATTACGTACTAAATTGATGCAGGTATAATGAATCTCGGTAAAATTACCTGTAATGATTATCAAGCTAATTTAAATTTTAAGAGAAGTCAAAAGACAAGTAATACAGTTAGCATATATATATTTTTTCAACATCCTGGCCGTCTCCCACCAAGGCAAGGAGACCCGAAAAAGAAGAAAACTATAAAGTTTTTCTTTTTTTTTTACATTTACTACGTAATTTATACGGGAGAAAGGGTTACTAACCCCTTGCTTGCGGCACACGCATGGCTTACGGAGGAAAATTTCTTTTCTCCTTCCCCATGGACTATATATATATATATATATATATATATATATATATATATATATATATATATATATATATATATATATATATATATATATATATATATATATATATATATATTATATGTATACATATATATATATTACATGTATACATATATATATATATATATATATATATATATATATATATATATATATATATATATATATATATATATATATATATATATATATATTCCATGGGGAAGGAAAAAGAATTTTTCCTCCACTGCACTAGCGAAGGATTCGAACCCATGTTGTACTGGCCTGCCTCATGGTAAGCGAGAACCACATAATGTTTTAAACCACAGAACCACCCAACCCTACAAGAATGGCGCAGCCAGCGCACAGCTAGCTGTTGGGCCGCCATCCGAGGGCATACGGAGGTGTGGGAGCTTCTAAGCTTATTTCATTCTCATCCCTGTTTGGTGTACTAACCTCACGAGCTGCATTTATATATTATTGTAACCACGAACGAGTGGTACTGATCAATAACAACACTGAGCTAGCCAAGGATTCGAACCCATGTTGTACTGGTGGTCCTGTGGTTTAAAGCATCATGTGGTTCTCGCTTACCATGAGGCAGGCCAGTACAACATGGGTTCGAAGCCTTCGCTAGTGCAGTGTTGTTATTGATCAAAACCACAACCACTCGTTCGTGGTCACAATAATATATATATATATATATATATATATATATATATATATATATATATATATATATATATATATATATATATATATATATATATATATATAATTATTTCATTGTGTTTGTTTATTAAATTATTGTAAACTTATATAAAATATATTTAACCGGATTAAACTAAATTAAACTGCGCTTGTTATAATAAGGTTAGGTAAGTTTTCTAAGGTTCTTTAATTAATGTTCATTATTTTTTATATTAACTTATATCTTTAAATGTATAAGAGAAAATTTTAGAAAGAACTTAATTTTAAATGAGTTCCTGCTAATTGATCAGTTTTACGTATTCGGCACGACATTATATATATATATATATATATATATATATATATATATATATATATATATATATATATATATATATATATATGTGTGTGTGTGTGTGTGTGTGTGTGTGTGTGTGTGTGTGTGTGTGTGTGTGTGTGTGTGTGTGTGTGTGTGTGTGTGTGTGTGTGTGTGTGTGTGTGCGTGTGTGTGCAATAAGATCACAGTAAACACGTGATTTCAGAATATGCAAAACAACCACTGTAAAATTTCATTATTCTTTCACAGTGGTTGTTTTGCATGTATATATATATATATATATATATATATATATATATATATATATATATATATATATATATATATATATATATATATATATATATACATACACACACACACACACACACACACACACCACGCAGAAACTAGCGGGTATATGCAGAGAAAGATCGCAGTCAGCAGGACTCGATATTGCTACTGAGACGGTCAAGATTCCCAGGCATATATATATATATATATATATATATATATATATATATATATATATATATATATATATATATATATATATATATATATATATATATATATATATAACAAAGTAAAAGTAAAGTAATGCACTACTATTACTACTACTTTAAGTAGTAGTATTATTAATAAAAATTAAAGTAATATATGTAACAATAAAACTAGTAAAGTAAGTTGATAGGGGTCTCCGTGAGGATGAGCGGAGGATAGAGAGGGGTCAGGGGGCGGGGATGGGGGCGTTAACCCCCAGGAGTGCACTATTAAACTAATGGAAAGAGTGTGTTGGCTGAAGCCTACATTGACACCCCTCGTGGGCAGGAGAGAGAGAAGTCATTCAGGCTAAGGGGAAGTGGTGAGGTAGTATGGGGTTAATGGGTATTGTGAGAAGGGATAGGTATTAATGGTTAGGTAAGGGTTAGATGGTTGTAAGTACTACAGTACAGAAATACGCACAATTCACACTACCACACATGAGCAGTATTTATGAGTATTTATGAATACAGCTAAGAATGGACAGGAACTTGAACCGTGGTCCGTGCTTATAATAAGCCCAACACTGTAACCACTCATGGTTGAGCTTGCTATATGCAAGGACCACGGTTCGAGTCCTCGTCCTTTCTTCTGTTTATTCACTAACCTTCATCAGTTACGACTTATCTTGAGGTGATGTTTGTACATGTATTGCTAAGTTCTCGTCACTGATGACGTCATGTCCTGTCTACCGATGTGATATCCTGTCGCCTGACGTTGTGTCTTGTCTGATGACGTGATGTTCTGTCGGCTGGCTTAATGTCCTGTCTGCTGACGTGATGTCCTGCCTGCTGCTGTGATGTCCTGTCTGCTAACGTGATCTTGACGTGTATGGATGATGTTCAGTTGGCTCCACTTCGTCAGCGTACTGCCCTGTCTGCTGACGTGATATCCTGTCTCCTGACGTGATGTCCTGCCTACTGACTTGATGTCCTGTCTGCTGACGTGATATTCTTTCTGCTGACGTGATGGCCTGTCTGCTGCTGTGATATCGTGTCTGCTGATGTATTCTTGACGTTTGTCGATGGTGTTTAGTTGGCGCCACTTCGTCAGCGTAATGCCCTGCCTTCTGGCGTGGTATCCTGTCGGCTGACGCGATGTCCTGTCTACTGACATGTCCTCTCGGCTGAATGATATCCTGTGCTGATGTGATGACCTGTCTGCTTACGTGATGTCCTGTCTGCTGACATGACGTCCTGTCTCGTGACGTGATGTTCTGTCGGCTGACATGATATCCTGTCCTGATGTGATGTGTCTGCTTACGTGATGACCTGTCTCTTGACGTGACGTTGTATCTCTTGACGTGACGTCCTGTCTGCTGACGTGACGTCCTGTCTGCTGAGACACTACGTCACAGCAGTACTCAAAATACGTGGCACTGATTTTCGTTTTTTTTTTCTGTGTGACGGAACATTCTCACGTGTTGGGTTCATTCTAATGTCAGCCTTGAAAGAAATATATTCGATTTTTTAAAAAACACATTTTTACCTGAAGTGGGCACGAACTGGTGAGTGAAAGGGCAGGGGGCACGAAGTGGTGAGTGAAAGGGAAGGGGCCACGAACTGGTGAGTGAAAGGGAAGGGGGCACGAAGTGGTGAGTGAAAGGGAAGGGGCCACGAACTGGTGAGTGAAAGGGAAGGGGGCACGAAGTGGTGAGTGAAAGGGCAGGGGGCACGAAGTGGTGAGTGAAAGGGAAGGGGGCACGAAGTGGTGAGTGAAAGGGAAGGGGGCACGAAGTGGTGAGTGAAAGGGAAGGGGCCACGAACTGGTGAGTGAAAGGGAAGGGGGCACGAACTGGTGAGTGAAAGGGAAGGGGGCACGAACTAGTGAAATAAGAGGGCACAATAGGAATCTGGTTGAGGGTCACCGCCTCATAAGTCGTGATAACGGAGTGACGATAAATCAGGTTAGAGGGTAGGGATAAGGGAGAGAGAGAGGGGTAGGGGAACGGGTGTGAGAAGGGTAAGGGAAGGGGGTAGCACTATGGTGCCAGCCTAGCCCCTCACAACAATAACAAGAGAGGCTCTACTGGCGACTCGTAAATCTCTGAGAACCTTGATCTATTGCTGCCCAATAAAAGGAAATATATCGTGGGTGTGGGCGTGGGTGTGTGTATCTCTCACACCCATTACACTTTGAGTGTGGGTATCACTCACATCCACCACGCTGTGGGCGGGGGCATCACTCACATCCACCACGCTGTGGGTGTGGGCATCACTCACACCCACCACACTGTGGGTATGGGCATCACTCACACCCACCACACTGTGGGTGTGGGCATCACTTACACCCACCACACTGTGGGTGTGGGCATCACTCACATCCACCACGCTGTGGGTGGGGGCATCACTCACACCCACCACACTGTGGGTGTGGGCATCACTCACACCCACCACACTGTGGTTGTGGGTATCACTCACACCGACCACACTTCAAATGATACCCGTCAAATATTATGTCTCTGTCGGTTTCTCTCCTCCTTCCTACTCCTTTTCTACCTACTCATTCTCTCCCTCCTCCACGCTCATCATTCTCCTCTTCCTTCACCTTTTCATCCTCCTCCACCATTCCCGACTTTTATTGCTTCGCATCCCATGGAGCCCTCAGTTTTACGATGCCATACAAGTGTGTGTGTGTGTGTGTGTGTGTGTGTGTGTGTGTGTGTGTGTGTGTGTGTGTGTGTGTGTGTGTGTGTGTGTGTGTGTGTGTGTGTGTGTGTGTGTGTGTGTGTGTGTGTCTGTCTGTGTGTCTATGTGTCTGTGTGTGTCTATGTGTGTGTGCATACAAGACTGTACGTACAAGAAGGCCGTCAAATACATACACTCAGAGTAGCTTAAAAACTTCAATACTCTTTCACAAGGAAAGGGAGGGTAGCATCAATTTCTTGAATGACGAGTCCTTTTTCCACCCTTCTCCCTCTCCCGCTTCCATCACTGCCACTAGTCTTCCATCACTGCCACTAGTCTTCCATCACTGCCACTAGTCTTCCATCACTGCCACTAGTCTTCCATCACTGCCACTAGTCTTCCATCACTGCCACTAGTCTTCCATCACTGCCACTAGTCTTCCATCACTGCCACTAGTCTTCCATCACTGCCACTAGTCTTCCATCACTGCCACTAGTCTTCCATCACTGCCACTAGTCTTCCATCACCACCACCAGACATAAGCTATCTGGAAAGGAACATTCATCGAGGTAATGTATACAAACATCAAAGTATTATATAAAAACATCAAAGTAATGTATACAAGCATAGACAGGATTACAAAACTCACGAGTTATATGGAAGCATAAAAGATTAGATCTCATCACAGTTACAGAAGCGAAGGAAACTCATATGGTTGCAGATACAGTTTTCCTTCCGAGATGCCGCACAATGAGAAAGGAAAGATAAAAGAGTAAAATAGGCATTATTATTATTATTATTATTATTATTATTATTATTATTATTATTATTATTATTATTATTATTATTATTATTATTATTATTATTATTATTCGTAGTAGTAGTAGTATTTGTAGTAGTAGCAGTATCACTTAAACAATAACTATAACCGTATGGGTCATACAGGTAGAGAATTTAAATGCCGTATTTACAGTGTGTGAGGACTGGGAGCCATACAGAGTTGCAGAGACACAGAGAATCAACAAGTGTATGAAACGTCACCAGTGAAGGGCTCGTGATCCAAGGAGAGTACAAAAGAAACACTAGTGTTAGCGGAAAGCAAGATGGAAAAATAATAATTTGAGTAGATTAAGAAAGGAAGAAAAGAAGGAAGGAGGGAAAGAAAGAAGGAAAAAGTAGTTACTTTATTAAGTTACTTTGTTATTAGGGTACTTTATTTTTAAGTTACTTTGTTATTACGTTACTTTATTTTTAAGTTACTTTGTTATTAAGTTACTTTGTTATAAAGTTACTTTGTTATTAAGTTACTTTGTTATAAAGTTACTTTGTTATTAAGTTACTTTGTTATAAAGTTACTTTGTTATTAAGTTACTTTATTTTTAAGTTACTTTGTTATTAAGTTACTTTATTTTTAAGTTACTTTGTTATTAAGTTACTTTATTTTTAAGTTACTTTGTTATAAAGTTACTTTGTTATTAAGTTACTTTGTTATAAAGTTACTTTGTTATTAAGTTACTTTGTTATAAAGTTACTTTGTTATTAAGTTACTTTGTTATAAAGTTACTTTGTTATTAAGTTACTTTGTTATAAAGTTACTTTGTTATTAAGTTACTTTGTTATAAAGTTACTTTGTTATTAAGTTACTTTGTTATAAAGTTACTTTGTTATTAAGTTACTTTGTTATAAAGTTACTTTGTTATTAAGTTACTTTATTTTTAAGTTACTTTGTTATTAAGTTACTTTATTTTTAAGTTACTTTGTTATTAAGTTACTTTATTTTTAAGTTACTTTGTTATAAAGTTACTTTGTTATTAAGTTACTTTGTTATAAAGTTACTTTGTTATTAAGTTACTTTGTTATAAAGTTACTTTGTTATTAAGTTACTTTGTCGTTAAGTTTCTCTGTTATTAAACTACTTTATTATTAAGTCTGTTATAGTTAATCATCAAATCACTTCGAAAGTCACTTCATCAAGTCATTTCGTAAGTCACTTCAACAAATCACTTCATACGTCAATTCATCACCAAGTCACTGCAGCTAATTTTGCACTCTCCTCCCACCAACCCCTCCCACCATCCCCTCCCACCATCTCCTCCCACCAACCCCTCCCACCATCCCCTCCACCATCTCCTCCCACCAACCCCTCCCACCATCCCCTCCACCATCTCCTCCCACCAACCCCTCCCACCATCCCCTCCACCATCTCCTCCCACCAACCCCTCCCACCATCCCCTCCACCATCTCCTCCCACCAACCCCTCCCACCATCCCCCCACAAATACCACCACAAGTCCCCCACAATCACCACCACCACTAGTTCCCCCATAACCACCACCACCTCCACCAGTCCCCCACAACTAAAACCACAAGTCACCCCACAGGTACCACCACCAGTCCCCCACAACAACAACCACCACCAGTCCCCTCACCACAACCACCACCACCAGTCCCCCCGCCACAACTACCACCAATCCCCTAACAGCTACCACCACAATCAGTCCCCCCACAACCACCACCACCACCACCACCAGTCCCCACCACAATCACCACCACCAGTCCCCCACGACAACCACAACCACCACATATCCCCCAACAACTACCACCACCATCAGTCCCCCACCATCACAACCACCACCACAACCACCACCACCAGCACTACGATCACAACCATCACCACAACCACAACCACCACCACAACGAATCCCTCATCACAACAGCTACCACCAGTCCCCTACCACAAGCACCACCACCACCAGTTCCCTACCACAAGCACCACCACCACCAATCCCCCAACAACTACCACCACCATCATTCTCCCCACAACTACTCCTACCACCACCACAACCACTACCACCACCACAACCACCACCACCACCACTACCACCACCACAACCACCACAACCACCACCACAACCACCACAACCACTACCACCAGTCGAGAAGCAAAAAAATTATCCCCACCGTCCCGACATTTTTCCCCCTCTTCCTCTTCTTTTCCTGGGAAAATCCCCCACACGTACCTGTTCATTTCACCTAATTGGAATACTTAATTGAGGAATCTGATTTGAAAAGTTGGAATTAGTTGGCCACGGGTCTTTAATGAGGCTCCCATTTCAACATTTTTTTTTTTAGGGGGTTGGGTGGTCTGTCTGGAATTACCAGAGAATATATTGGTAGCCATGGTTACCAGAGATGGGAAAATGACGAGCTATCTAAATTCTAAACGTCTTCTTTAATAGCTATTATCTATTATCTGCTACTGTTTACTAGCACTTATCATTTACTGTTGTCTACTATTATATATTACTGTCTACTAGCACCTATCATTTACTGTTGTCTACTATTATATATTACTGTCTACTAGCACCTATCATTTACTGTTGTCTACTATTATATATTACTGTCTACTAGCACCTATCATTTACTGTTGTCTACTATTATATATTACTGTCTACTAGCACCTATCATTTACTGTTGTCTACTATTATATATTACTGTCTACTAGCACCTATCATTTACTGCTGTCTACTAGCACCTATCATTTACTATTTTCTACAACTACTAGCATCTGTCATTTACCGTTGTCTGCTATTGTGTACTAGTATCTATCATTTACTATTGCCTGCTATTATATACTACTGTCTAATACCACCTGTCATTTACTATTGTCTGATATTGTCTACTACTGTCCAATAACACCTATCGTTTTCTATTATCTAATATTATCTACTATCATCTGCTATCATCATCTAACTTCCATTATCTACTATGTGCTATTTACTGGCTACTGTTATCTACTATCAACTACTGTTATATTCTGTCATCTTCTTTCATTTACTATTACCTTCTATCATCTCTGTAATTTATTATATACTATTCTCTGCCACTATTATCTACTCATATATTACCTACTATCACGTAAATTATAATATCGTCTACAATCATGTACTATTATCTACTTTCATCTACTATTACCTAATGCTGCATACTATTATCTATTATTTTCACTTGTCATTTGCTGCCGCTGCCGATGCCGCTGCTGCTGCTCCTGCTGCTGCTGCTCCTGCTGCTGCTGCTGCTGCTGCTGCTTCTGCTGCTGCTGCTGCTGCTGCTGCTTCTTCTTCTTCTTCTTCTTCTTCTTCTTCTTCTTCTTCTTCTTCTTCTTCTTCTTCTTCTTCTTCTTCTTCTTCTTCTTCTTCTTCTTCTTCTTCTTCTTCTTCATCCACACTTCATTAGCACTTTATCAACGAAATCTTTAATATGAAATTATTAAGATATCCGTAGGCCTACCCCGTCTTCACCTTCTTCCATGACTTAAAAAAAAGGGGCTTTGGAGCAGGTGTGACGTCCTGCTGGGTGAGTGTTGCTGTTCTGTGCCGGATAGATTACTACCCTGGACGGTGAGTCTTGCTGTCATATGCCGGATAGATTACTACTCTGGACGGTGAGTCTTGCTGTCATATGCCAGATAGATTACTACCCTGGACGGTGAGTGTTGCTGTCCTGTGCCAGATAGATTACTACCCTGGACGGTGAGTGTTGCTGTCCTGTGCCAGATAGATTACTGCCCTGGAAGATGAGTGTTGCTGTCCTGTGCCGGATAGATTACTACCATGGACGGTGAGTGTTGCTGTCCTGTGCCAGATAGATTACTACCCTGGACGGTGAGTGTTGCTGTCCTGTGCCGGATAGATTACTACCCTGGACGGTCAGTGTTGCTGTCCTGTGCCGGATAGATTACTACTCTGGACGGTGAGTGTTGCTGTCCTGTGCCGGATAGATTACTACTCTGGACGGTGAGAGTTGCTGTCCTGTGCCAGATAGATTACTACCCAGGACGGTGAGTGTTGCTGTCCTGTGCCGGATAGATTACTACTCTGGACGGTGAGTGTTGCTGTCCTGTGCCAGATAGATTACTACCCTGGACGGTGAGTGTTGCTGTCCTGTGCCGGATAGATTACTACCCTGGACGGTGAGTGTTGCTGTCCTGTGCCGGATAGATTACTACCCTGGACGGTGAGTGTTGCTGTCCTGTGCCGGATAGATTACTACCCTGGACGGTGAATGTTGCTGTCCTGTGCCGGATAGATTACTACCCTGGACGGTGAGTGTTGCTGTCCTGTGCCGGATAGATTACTACCCTGGACGGTGAGTGTTGCTGTCCTGTGCCAGATAGATTACTACCCTGTACGATGAGTGTTGCTGTCCTGTGCCGGATAGATTACTACCCTGGACGATGAGTGTTGCTGTCCTGTGCCGGATAGATTACTACCCTGGACGGTGAGTGCTGCTGTCCTGTGCCGGATAGATTACTACCCTGGACGGTGAGTGCTGCTGTCCTGTGCCGGATAGATTACTACCCTGGACGGTGAGTGTTGCTGTCCTGTGGCAGATAGATTACTACCCTGGACGGTGAGTGTTGCTGTCCTATGCCGGATAGATTACTACTCTGGACGGCGAGTGCTGCTGTCCTTTGCCAGATAGATTACTACCCTGGACGGTGAGTGTTGCTGTCCTGTGCCGGATAGATTACTACCCTGGACGGTGAGTGTTGCTGTCCCGTGCCAGATAGATTACTACCCTGGACGGTGAGTGTTGTTGTCCTGTGCCGGATAGAACCCTGGATGGTGAGTACTGCTGTCCTGTGCCAGATAGATTACTACCCTGGACGGTGAGTGTTGCTATCCCGTGCCGGATAGATTACTACCCTGGACGGTGAGTGTTGCTGTCCTGTGCCGGATAGATTACTAATTTGGACGGTGAGTGCTGCTGTCCTGTGCCAGATAGATTACTACCCCGGACGGTGAGTGTTGCTGTCCTGTGCCAGATAGATTACTACCCTGGACGATGAGTGTTGCTGTCCTGTGCCGGATAGATTACTACCCTGGACGATGAGTGTTGCTGTCCTGTGCCGGATAGATTACTACCCTGGACTGTGAGTGCTGCTGTCCTGTGCCAGATAGATTACTACCCTGGACGGTGAGTGTTGCTGTCCTGTGTCGGATAGATTACTACCCTGGACGGTGAGTGTTGCTGTTCTGTGCCAGATAGATTACTACCCTGGACGGTGAGTGTTGCTGTCCTATGCCGGATAGATTACTACCCTGGACGGTGAGTGTTGCTGTCCTGTGCCGGATAGATTACTACCCTGGACGGTGAGTGTTGCTGTTCTGTTCCACATAGATTACTACCCTGGACAGTGAGTGTTGCTGTCCTATGCCGGATAGATTACTACCCTGGACGGCGAGTGCTGCTGTCCTTTGCCAGATAGATTACTACCCTGGACGGTGAGTGTTGCTGTCCTGTGCCGGATAGATTACTACCCTGGACGGTGAGTGTTGCTGTCCCGTGCCAGATAGATTACTACCCTGGACGGTGAATGTTGCTGTCCTGTGCCGGATAGAACCCTGGATGGTGAATACTGCAGTCCTGTGCCAGATAGATTACTACCCTGGACGGTGAGTGTTGCTATCCTGTGCCGGATAGATTACTACCCTGGACGGTGAGTGTTGCTGTCCTGTGCCGGATAGATTACTAATTTGGACGGTGAGTGCTGCTGTCCTGTGCCAGATAGATTTCTACCCTGGACGGTGAGTGTTGCTGTCCTGTGCCAGATAGATTACTACCCTGGACGGTGAGTGTTGCTGTCCCGTGCCGGATAGATTACTACCCTGGACGGTGAGTGCTGCTGTCCTGTGCCAGATAGATTACTACTCTGGACGGTGAGTGTTGCTGTCCTGTGCCAGATAGATTACTACCCTGGACGGTGAGTGTTGCTGTCCTGTGCTGGATAGATTACTACTCTGGACGGTGAGTGTTGCTGTCCTGTGCCGGATGGATTACTACTCTGGACGGTGAGTGTTGCTGTCCTGTGCCAGATAGATTACTACCCTGGACGGTGAGTGTTGCTGTCCCGTGCCGGATAGATTACTACTCTGGACGGTGAGTGTTGCTGTCCTGTGCCGGATAGATTACTACCCTGGACGGTGAGTGTTGCTGCCCTGTGCCAGATAGATTACTACTCTGGACGGTGAGTGTTGCTGTCCTGTGCCAGATAGATTACTACCCTGGACGGTGAGTGTTGCTGTCCTGTGCCATATAGATTACTACTCTGGACTGTGAGTGTTGCTGTCCTGTGCCAGATAGATTACTACCCTGGACGGTGAGTGTTGCTGTCCTGTGCCAGATAGATTACTACCCTGGACGGTGAGTGTTGCTGTCCTTTGCCAGATAGATTACTAGTGTGGACGGTGAGTGTTGCTGTCCTGTGCCAGATAGATTACTACTCTGGACGGTGAGTGTTGCTGTCCTGTGCCGGATAGATTACTACTCTGGACGGTGAGTGTTGCTGTCCTGTGCCAGATAGATTACTACTCTGGACGGTGAGTGTTGCTGTCCTGTGCCGGATAGATTACTACTCTGGACGGTGAGTGTTGCTGTCCTGTGCCAGATAGATTACTACTCTGGACGGTGAGTGTTGCTGTCCTGTGCCAGATAGATTACTACTCTGGACGGTGAGTGTTGCTGTCCTGTGCCAGATAGATTACTACTTTGGACGGTGAGTGTTGCTGTCCTGTGCCAGATAGATTACTACTCTGGACGGTGAGTGTTGCTGTCCTGTGCCAGATAGATTACTACTCTGGACAGTGAGTGTTGCTGTCCTGTGCCGGATAGATTACTACCCTGGACGGTGAGTGTTGCTGTCCTGTGCCGGATAGATTACTACCCTGGACGGTGAGTGTTGCTGTCCTGTGCCGGATAGATTACTACCCTGGATGGTGAATGTTGCTGTCCTGTGCCGGATAGATTACTACCCTGGACGGTGAGTGTTGCTGTCCTGTGCCGGATAGATTACTACCCTGGACGGTGAGTGTTGCTGTCCTGTGCCAGATAGATTACTACCCTGTACGATGAGTGTTGCTGTCCTGTGCCGGATAGATTACTACCCTGGACGATGAGTGTTGCTGTCCTGTGCCGGATAGATTACTACCCTGGACGGTGAGTGCTGCTGTCCTGTGCCGGATAGATTACTACCCTGGACGGTGAGTGCTGCTGTCCTGTGCCAGATAGATTACTACCCTGGACGGTGAGTGTTGCTGTCCTGTGGCAGATAGATTACTACCCTGGACGGTGAGTGTTGCTGTCCTATGCCGGATAGATTACTACCCTGGACGGCGAGTGCTGCTGTCCTTTGCCAGATAGATTACTACCCTGGACGGTGAGTGTTGCTGTCCTGTGCCGGATAGATTACTACCCTGGACGGTGAGTGTTGCTGTCCCGTGCCAGATAGATTACTACCCTGGACGGTGAGTGTTGCTGTCCTGTGCCGGATAGAACCCTGGATGGTGAGTACTGCTGTCCTGTGCCAGATAGATTACTACCCTGGACGGTGAGTGTTGCTATCCCGTGCCGGATAGATTACTACCCTGGACGGTGAGTGTTGCTGTCCTGTGCCGGATAGATTACTAATTTGGACGGTGAGTGCTGCTGTCCTGTGCCAGATAGATTACTACCCAGGACGGTGAGTGTTGCTGTCCTGTGCCAGATAGATTACTACCCTGGACGATGAGTGTTGCTGTCCTGTGCCGGATAGATTACTACCCTGGACGATGAGTGTTGCTGTCCTGTGCCGGATAGATTACTACCCTGGACGGTGAGTGCTGCTGTCCTGTGCCGGATAGATTACTACCCTGGACTGTGAGTGCTGCTGTCCTGTGCCGGATAGATTACTACCCTGGACGGTGAGTGTTGCTGTCCTGTGGCAGATAGATTACTACCCTGGACGGTGAGTGTTGCTGTCCTGTGCCGGATAGATTACTACCCTGGACGGTGAGTGTTGTTGTTCTGTGCCAGATAGATTACTACCCTGGACGGTGAGTGTTGCTGTCCTATGCCGGATAGATTACTACCCTGGACTGTGAGTGTTCCTGCCCTGTGCCGGATAGATTACTACCCTGGACGGTGAGTGTTGCTGTTCTGTTCCAGATAGATTACTACCCTGGACAGTGAGTGTTGCTGTCCTATGCCGGATAGATTACTACCCTGGACGGTGAGTGTTGCTGTCCCGTGCCAGATAGATTACTACCCTGGACGGTGAGTGTTGCTGTCCTGTGCCGGATAGAACCCTGGATGGTGAATACTGCTGTCCTGTGCCAGATAGATTACTACCCTGGACGGTGAGTGTTGCTATCCTGTGCCGGATAGATTACTACCCTGGACGGTGAGTGTTGCTGTCCTGTGCCGGATAGATTACTAATTTGGACGGTGAGTGCTGCTGTCCTGTGCCAGATAGATTACTACCCTGGACGGTGAGTGTTGCTGTCCTGTGCCAGATAGATTACTACCCTGGACGGTGAGTGTTGCTGTCCCGTGCCGGATAGATTACTACCCTGGACGGTGAGTGCTGCTGTCCTGTGCCAGATAGATTACTACTCTGGACGGTGAGTGTTGCTGTCCTGTGCCAGATAGATTACTACCCTGGACGGTGAGTGTTGCTGTCCTGTGCTGGATAGATTACTACTCTGGACGGTGAGTGTTGCTGTCCTGTGCCGGATGGATTACTACTCTGGACGGTGAGTGTTGCTGTCCTGTGCCAGATAGATTACTACCCTGGACGGTGAGTGTTGCTGTCCCGTGCCGGATAGATTACTACTCTGGACGGTGAGTGTTGCTGTCCTGTGCCGGATAGATTACTACCCTGGACGGTGAGTGTTGCTGCCCTGTGCCAGATAGATTACTACTCTGGACGGTGAGTGTTGCTGTCCTGTGCCAGATAGATTACTACCCTGGACGGTGAGTGTTGCTGTCCTGTGCCAGATAGATTACTACTCTGGACGGTGAGTGTTGCTGTCCTGTGCCAGATAGATTACTACCCTGGACGGTGAGTGTTGCTGTCCTGTGCCAGATTGATTACTACCCTGGACGGTGAGTGTTGCTGTCCTGTGCCAGATAGATTACTACCCTGGACGGTGAGTGTTGCTGTCCTGTGCCAGATAGATTACTACCCTGGACGGTGAGTGTTGCTGTCCTTTGCCAGATAGATTACTACTCTGGACGGTGAGTGTTGCTGTCCTGTGCCAGATAGATTACTACTCTGGACGGTGAGTGTTGCTGTCCTGTGCAGGATAGATTACTACTCTGGACGGTGAGTGTTGCTGTCCTGTGCCAGATAGATTACTACTCTGGACGGTGAGTGTTGCTGTCCTGTGCCGGATAGATTACTACTCTGGACGGTGAGTGTTGCTGTCCTGTGCCAGATAGATTACTACTCTGGACGGTGAGTGTTGCTGTCCTGTGCCAGATAGATTACTACTCTGGACGGTGAGTGTTGCTGTCCTGTGCCAGATAGATTACTACTCTGGACGGTGAGTGTTGCTGTCCTGTGCCAGATAGATTACTACTCTGGACGGTGAGTGTTGCTGTCCTGTGCCAGATAGATTACTACTCTGGACGGTGAGTGTTGCTGTCCTGTGCCAGATAGATTACTACTCTGGACGGTGAGTGTTGCTGTCCTGTGCCGGATAGATTACTACTCTGGACGGTGAGTGTTGCTGTCCTGTGCCAGATAGATTACTACTCTGGACGGTGAGTGTTGCTGTCCTGTGCCGGATAGATTACTACTCTGGACGGTGAGTGTTGCTGTCCTGTGCCGGATAGATTACTACCCTGGACGGTGAGTGTTGCTGTCCTGTGCCAGATAGATTACTACTCTGGACGGTGAGTGTTGCTGTCCTGTGCCAGATAGATTACTACTCTGGACGGTGAGTGTTGCTGTCCTGTGCCAGATAGATTACTATTTTGGACGGTGAGTGTTGCTGTCCTGTGCCAGATAGATTACTACTTTGGACGGTGAGTGTTGCTGTCCTGTGCCAGATAGATTACTACTCTGGACGGTGAGTGTTGCTGTCCTGTGCCAGATAGGTTACTACTCTGGACGGTGAGTGTTGCTGTCCAACAGGACATGTTTGTCAATTTCCTCTCATAAACACATATTGCTAAACTGATTCACTATTTAGTGCATTAGAAATATTTCAGTATGTGTCTTAGTACTTCGCACTCACGCTTAAGGTTGCTGTGTTGTCATCACGATATTTTCTCTTTATTCAGTTTGCTTTCGGACATCAAATCTTTCTGCCTTTATAATAGGTGAAAAACTGTATATAAGAAGCATATAAATGCCGATAAGAATCGCACGGAGACCAGTTTTTTTTCCAGTCTATAGAGAATACCTACGAATTGTGGGAATATATAGATGAAGTTAAGGATCATAGGAGAGGGGCAGGACACCTGATTATGTGAGAATAACTGAAAATATTAAGTTGTGGAGTTAGTCTAGTAAGAGGGGTTCAGTTATGTCAAAAATCCTTTATCCTTGAGTCAGTATGATGGAGTCCAAGGTGAAGGTTAAAGTTGATATTATTAATCTGACGGCGTCCTTTCACTTGTTGTTGGAACATAGAGCAGTGAGTTTATGTAAAGTCTCGAAACAATATTGGTGATGGTGAATAAATTGGGATTTTTTTTTCTGCTGTGTTCCTGTCCCTGAGTCTGTAAACTGAGTTTTGGTGGTCTTTTTATTGGACATTTGCGTTGTTCTTTGCAGCTTGCATTTTATCACAGATGTTAATTCGTGGTGGTTTTGGACGTAATGAATAAGTGCCCTTTATAATTTATGGGAATTTATTTTTGTTATTCTTATATTAATGACAAGTTTAGGTAAAGATCGTTATATATGAAGACAGCTGTAGTGAAATTATGCTATTATTTTTTTTAATAAATAGAGTGGTAAAATACTGGAATGAGTTTCGCGAGGCAAAAATATTCTCTGGTGGCCTGGTGGTTAACGCTCTCGCTTTACACGGCGAGGGCCTGGGTTCGATTCCCAGCCAGAGTAGAAACATTGGACGTGTTTCTTTCCACCTGTTGTCTATGTTCCCCATCAGTAAAATGGGTACCTGGGTGTTAGTCGACTGGTGTGGGTCGCATCCTGGGACACTGACCTAAGGAGGCCTGGTCACAGACCGGGCCGCGGGGGCGTTGACCCCCGGAACTCTCTCCAGGTAAACTCCAGGTAAACCCACTCGCATCCAGTTGTGATCCAGATAGGAAACGCCTGCAGCATTCTGGTCACTTGGCCCATCACCAAGAAGCACACTTAATGCATAGTTTTAGAATTAGGAATGATAGGGGGTAAAGAATATGGTAACTAATAATTCTGGATAACGAAGCAAACATAGGAGGCTAAACAGGAACCAAAACTCGACCTCTGCAGACATAAATTGGTCATTATAAATAAACAACCCGTCATTCTTCAAACTACCATTGAAAAAAAAAACTCGTTATTTATACTCCTGTCAAGTTTCCTCAGCTGAATAAAAAACATATCATGAAAGTTAAGGTTCAAAATTGTATCCAAATTTTGAAATAAGAATAAAAGACAAGATTTATAGAGCATTTAAATTAGGTCTCATTCCCTGGAGGATTTTCAGATGGCTGCCTTCTCCTCCGTGTCCCTGGGCTCCCTCCGTGGAGGGAGAGACTCCCCCGTGGAGGGAGAGGCTCCCTATGTGAAGGGAGGGACAGCTAAGTGGAGGGAATGGGTTCCCATAGTGAAAGGAGGGGAGATGACGTGGGACTGAGGGAGAGAGGGAGGTAGAATTTGAGAAAGATGATTGAAGGATGATTAATGGGAAGAGGAAGAGGTGTAAGGGAATGCAGTATGGAAGGAAAGGAGAAAGTAGAGAGGGAATCGAAAGAAGAAAGAAGGAGTATGGGAAGAATGGAAAGTGGAGTGGTAAAGATGAAAGGGAAAAGATGGGGAAGGTAAAAAGCATAACGTAGAGTGAGATACAGGTATATCCACATGTTGTAGCCAGAGTATTGAGTGCCAGTATTAGTGGCACCCAAGATCACTCAGTCTACAAGGTGCCAATGATTGCTTTCACTCCGTCCACAAGGTATCAATGATTGCTTCCACTCACAAGGTACCAATGATTGCTTCCACTTCGTCTACAAGGTACTAGTGATTGCTTCCACTCCTTCTACAAGGTACCATTAATTGCTTCCACTCGGTCTACAAGATACCAGTGATTGCTTCCAATCCGTCTACAAGGTACCAATGATTGCTTCCACTCAGTCTACAAGGTACCAATGATTGCTTCCACTCAGTCTACAAGGTACCAATGATTGCTTCCACCCGGTCTATAAGGTACCAATGATTGCTTCCACTAAGTCTACAAGATACCAGTGATTGTTTCCACTCCTTTTACAATGTACCAATGATTGCTTCCACTTCGTCTACAAGGTGCCAATGATTGCTTCCACTTCGTCTACAAGGTACCAATGATTGCTTCCACTCCTTTTACAATGTACCAATGATTGCTTCCACTTCGTCTACAAGGTGCCAATGATTGCTTCCACTTCGTCTACAAGGTACCAATGATTGCTTCCACTTCTTTTACAAGGTACCAATGATTGCTTCCACTCCGTCTACAAAGTACCAGTGATTGCTTCCACTCCTTTTACAAGGTACCAGTGATTGCTTTCACTCCGTCTATAAAGTACCAATGATTGCTTTCACTTCATCTACAAGGTACCAATGATTGCTTCCAATCCGTCTACAAGGTACCAATGATTGCTGCCACTCCTTCTACGAGGTACCAATGATTGCTTCCACTCCTCTTACAAGGTACCAGTGATTGCTTCTACTCCGTCTACAAGGTACCAATGATTGCTTCCATTCCGTCTACAAGGTACCAGTGATTGCTTCTAATCCGTCTGCAAGGTACCAATGATTGCTTCCACTCTGTCTACAAAGTACCAATGATTGCTTCCACTCCGTCTACAAGGTACCAATGATTGCTTCCACTCCGTCTACAAGGTACCAATGATTGCTTCCACTGACTTGGTTTCCCATTTTCCAACTACTTAGAGAAGTCTGAAGGAATTAAGTCAATCAGGGAAGTAAAAGATTCTCGATTTTTCTTCAGAGATTTTTCTCTCCATTTTTTTTCATATTCTTGCTCCATATTTCAACATTTTCTCTCGTTTTCCTATGCCCCTGTTTCCCTTTTTTTTATATATATATTTCAGTATGTACTTACCTCTTTCGTGTTGTTGGATGATAGTTACTGCTAAGTAGTATGGTGCAGAGAAAAGGTTTGGCTTTGTGTACAGCTTTATCAAGTTCTCAAGGAGTAATGCGGTATATACAGGTTAGGTAAATGGGGCGGTGAAGTAGGTGAGCGTCAGGGAACATCTGTGGCTGTGATGTGAGGGGGCATCGGCGTCACCTGTTTGGGTTTTATTGTATGAGTTAGGCAGGTGACTTGGCAGCGCTAAATACCTCTGCAGTGTCGGAGATCTGCATGGTTGCTGCGTCAAAACATCACCCAGTCTTGTGGTCTTCAGCTCCACTAGGCATGTGTGTGTTTGTCTCTGTGTATAACAGGCATTGTTTTGACTGTGAGTTTTACATGCATGCTTAATTTCGAGGCTTGACAGTTCTTGTGTGTAGGCAGCATGCTGTTTCGCTAGTCTGTCACACTTTTCTCAAGGGATCTTGTACACGACTGCTTCCGTGTTGTGGTGGCTGGCGTTTGATATAGTTAACTCGCGTAAGGTTTCAGATATTATGACTGCCATGTTGGTGTTGCTGGAGAGTCTAGGTTAAGGAATTAAAGGACACAATACCGTGACTGGTACAGTACACAAATAACCTGCACATAGGAGAATGAAACTTAGGACGACGTTTTGGTCTAACTTCGATCATTAACTAGTTAATGGCCGAGTAAACAAGACTAAACAGAGACAAGACGTGGGCAGTAATTACAAGAACGAAGCAATATTACCAAGGAAAAATAGGTAAACAAAGCCCATTATATGAGGATGAAATGCACGACAAAACTATGTTTCACGAAGAAAATTACATCACCTGAAGAAAATACAATATCAGAAGAAAACACAGATAAAAAAAAATACATGAGAAAAATATATTACGGGAATAATAAGAAAATTAGTGAAGAAAAATTTAAATTTATTTCGGTTAATTTTTTTTACACATTTGCAACGAGAAAAAGAAACTTGAATAATTTTGAAACTTGGCTAAGAAAAAAATCTTATTGAATAATGTAACATTCTTGGGGTTAATATTACTGATAGAGCTGGTTGTAGCAGTGAGTGGCGGTGTTACGTGGCGGCGGCGGCGGCGGCGGCGACGGCGGCGGCGACGGCGACGGCGACGGCGGCGGCGACGGCGACGGCGACGGTGACGGCGACGGCGACGGCAAGAGTCAGCAAGTAAGACCTGGTCTCAGACCAGGCTACGAGGATAGAATAACTTTTGAGACCGATCACAGGTAAGTTACTATCTCCCCTCACTTTCTCTTTGCCATTCTCTCTCTCTCATTCTCTCTCCTTCCCACTCTCTCCCTCTCACTCTCCTCTCCACTCACTCCCTTTCATTCTCTCCCCACTCACTCTGCCTCCCCCTCCCTCTCTCACTCTCCCTCCCACTCTCTCCATCAACCTGTTGTCACACAAACACTGTAGTGGAATAACACAATTACAGACTGAGCTTGAGCAAGACCAACACACACGCCTAGTTGAGGAGACTCGAATGAATTAAATTATTGGTACGGGGGGAGTGTGTGTGTGTGTGTGTTAGTAAGAGAGAGAGATGGGTGGAGTGTATGTTTCAGAGGTGCAAGAAGGTAATTACTACTGATCCCTCAAGAGAGTAATCCATACCCTGGAAGAGCCGGCAGGGAGAACGGGCAGTGCACCTGGCTGGATCAAGGGGATACTGAGAGACGGACAGTGATGGTCTGGCAAACCTCATCAAGACACACACATACACAAGCTGTTTAACAAGCCTTTATTGTGACGACGTTTCGCTCTGTGTAGCACGTTTTAAAGTCACTTAAACACAGTGAAACGTTGTGGCCAGAAAAGTACATAAGAACCCCAATTGAGATAAGTCACTGACTTTTTTGAGTTATCCTAGGTAACTTACACTCTGTACGATAATTGTACTTATGTGTACCTGTGCCTAAATAAATTTACTTACCCATAGTTTTAGCACCGAAATATAGGAACACCGTGCTTTGTTTAGAATATACAGTGCCAACAACGCGAGCCTTATTAATAGGGGGAAATGTGTGATTGATATCATGGGAGGATGTTATTCTTGTTCCCAAAAATGGGAGAACAGATATAGGTGTGTAGAGGCGGCATTAACCAGGACAGGCACCATAGAGCAGAACCAACATGGCTAACTCCCTGGCACACACGATACTGCAGAAAGAGAGACCCAGCCAGTTAGTACCTCCTTAAAATTATCCAGTGTGCATGATGAAGGAGTTACCAGGTCTCCTACATAGCTTCACTCGTTACTTCACAGCCTGCCTTGCTTCCAGCTCCCAGAACCTCACATGACCTAGCCCTGACCTCACATGTCCTAGCCCTGACCTCACATGACCTAGCCCTGACCTCACATAATCTAGCCCTGACCTCACATGTCCTAGCCCTGACCTCACATGTCCTAGCCCTGACGTCACATGTCCTAGCCCTGACCTCACATGACCTAGCCCTGACCTCACATGTCCTAGCCCTGACCTCACATGTCCTAGCCCTGACCTCACATGTCCTAGCCCTGACCTCACATGTCCTAGCCCTGACCTCACATGTCCTAGCCCTGACCTCACATGTCCTAGCCCTGACCTCATGACCTAGCCCTGACCTCACATGTCCTAGCCCTGACCTCACATGCAATAGCCCTGACTTCACATGTGCTAACCCTGACCTCATATGCAATAGCCTGTCTTCACATGCATGTAATAGCCCTGACCTCACATGTAATAGCCCTGACTTCACATGTCCTAGCCCTGACCTCACATGTAATAGCCTTGAAATCACATGTAATAGCCCTGACCGCACATTTGCTAACCCTGATCTCACATGCAATAGCCTTGACTTCACATGCAGTAGCCCTGACCGCACATGTACTAGCCCTGACCTCACATGCAATAGCCCTGACTTCACATGTGCTAACCCTGACCTCATATGCAATAGCCTGACTTCACATGCATGTAATAGCCCTGACCTCACATGTAATAGCCCTGACTTCACATGCAATAGCCCTGACCTCACATGTAATAGCCCTGACCTCACATGTAATAGCCCTGACTTCACATGCAATAGCCCTGACCTCACATGTAATAGCCCTGACCTCACATGCAATAGCCCTGATCTCGCATGACCTAACCCTGGCCTCAACATGCTCTCACCCTGTCTCCCCCTCTGTAGGTAACTCAGGTGTAAAGGTTGTTTAGAATGCAGTGCGCTGCTGTATCCAAAGCTAATGCAAATCCACTTAAATTACCGAGGAAATATGCACTATGAACACTCCTCTGGTGTTTAATATAACCTGTAATTGTTTTACACAATGGTAGGATTGCTGATATCTTTTCCTTCTGTCTTATAAACACGCAAGATAACAGGTATATCTTGTCTCTACTTACACTTAGTTCACACAACACATTCATGTACACGTATATGTATACACACCCATCTGAGTGTGTATACATAATAGTTCTTTATATATATATAGTAATGTATACAGGAGAAGGGGTTACCAGCCCCATGCTCCCGGCATGTTAGTCGCCTCTTACGACACGCATGGCTTACAGAGGAAGAATTCTTCGTTATTACTTGTTCTTATTTATTTCCTTTCATCTCCAGGGAAGCGTGGGAAAGAATGCTTCCTCTGTAAATCATGCGTGTCTTAAGAGGCGACTAAAATGCCGGGAGCAAGGGGCTAGTAACCCCTTCTCCTGTATATATTACTATATTTAAAAAAATTATAAAGTTCTATTTTCGGTCACCCGTCCTCGGTGGGAGACGGCCGGTGTTTATATATATATATATATATATATATATATATATATATATATATATATATATATATATATATATATATATATATATATATATATATATATATAACAGATGATTGCTGATGTTATGAATGAAAAGAAGTTGGATGTCCTGGCCCTAAGCGAAACAAAGCTGAAGGGGGTAGGGGAGTTTCAGTGGGGGGAAATAAATGGGATTAAATCTGGAGTATCTGAGAGAGTTAGAGCAAAGGAAGGGGTAGCAGTAATGTTGAATGATCAGTTATGGAAGGAGAAAAGAGAATATGAATGTGTAAATTCAAGAATTATGTGGATTAAAGTAAAGGTTGGATGCGAGAAGTGGGTCATAATAAGCGTGTATGCACCTGGAGAAGAGAGGAATGCAGAGGAGAGAGAGAGATTTTGGGAGATGTTAAGTGAATGTATAGGAGCCTTTGAACCAAGTGAGAGAGCAATTGTGGTAGGGGACCTGAATGCTAAAGTAGGAGAAACTTTTAGAGAGGGTGTGGTAGGTAAGTTTGGGGTGCCAGGTGTAAATGATAATGAGAGCCCTTTGATTGAACTTTGTATAGAAAGGGGTTTAGTTATAGGTAATACATATTTTAAGAAAAAGAGGATAAATAAGTATACAAGATATGATGTAGGGCGAAATGACAGTAGTTTGTTGGATTATGTATTGGTAGATAAAAGACTGTTGAGTAGACTTCAGGATGTACATGTTTATAGAGGGACCACAGATATATCAGATCACTTTCTAGTTGTAGCTACACTGAGAGTAAAAGGTAGATGGGATACAAGGAGAATAGAAGCATGAGGGAAGAGAGAGGTTAAGGTTTATAAACTAAAAGAGGAGGCAGTTAGGGAAAGATATAAACAGCTATTGGAGGATAGATGGGCTAATGAGAGCATAGGCAATGGGGTCGAAGAGGTATGGGGTAGGTTTAAAAATGTAGTGTGAGTGGTGAGTGGTGCACTTAGGAGTCTGTGGAGACAAAGAACTTTGTCCTTGGAGGCAAAGAGGGGAATGTATGAGAGTATAGTTTTACCAATACTCTTATATGGGTGTGAAGCATGGGTGATGAATGTTGCAGCGAAGAGAAGGCTGGAGGCAGTGATGTCATGTCTGAGGGCAATGTGTGGTGTGAATATAATGCAGAGAATTCGTAGTTTGGAAGTTAGGAGGAGGTGCGGGATTACCAAAACTGTTGTCCAGAGGGGTGAGGAAAGGTTTTTGAGGTGGTTCGGACATGTAGAGAGAATGGAGCGAAACAGAATGACTTAAAGAGTGTATCAGTCTGTAGTGGAAGGAAGGTGGGGTAGGGGTCGGCCTAGGAAAGGTTGGAGGGAGGGGGTAAAGGAGGTTTTGTGTGCGAGGGGCTTGGACTTCCAGCAGGCGTGCGTGAGCGTGTTTGATAGGAGTGAATGGAGACGAATGGTTTTTAATACTTGACGTGCTGTTGGAGTGTGAGCAAAGTAACATTTATGAAGGGGTTCAGGGAAACCGGCAGGCCGGACTTGAGTCCTGGAGATGGGAAGTACAGTGCCTGCACTCTGAAGGAGGGGTGTTAATGTTGCAGTTTTAAAAACTGTAGTGTAAAGCACCCTTCTGGCAAGACAGTGATGGAGTGAATGATGGTGAAAGTTTTTCTTTTTCGGGCCACCCTGCCTTGGTGGGAATCGGCCAGTGTGATAATAAAATAATAATAATAATATATATATCTATATCTATCTATCTATCTATCTATCTATCTATATATATATATATATATATATATATATATATATATATATACACACATATATATATATATATATATATATATATATATATATATATATATATATATATATATATATATATATATAAATATATATCTGCCAGCATCGAAACAGTTTTCCATTTATACTACGATAAT
>NC_091357.1:10391638-10406638 GCF_038502225.1 Cherax quadricarinatus
AGAAAACTTACCTAACCTTATTATAACAAGAACAATTTATTTTAGCCTAACCCTAACCTCTCTCTCTCTCTCTCTCTCTCTCTCTCTCGCTCTCTTTTCCTACCTTTCACTGCAGATACTCGCCTGCGCCAAAGCCGTAATCGCCATCAATTTGATTTCAGCGCTGTTGGTGGTGTTTATTGGGGCGGTGAGGAAGATTGATGAAGATGTATCGTTATCATCATCCCTCACTCTAAATTGTCTGTCTGTCTGTATGTCTGTCTGTCTGTATATCTCTCTCTCTCTCTCTCTCTCTCTCTCTCTCTCTCTCTCTCTCTCTCTCTCTCTCTCTCTCTCTCTCTCTCTCTCTCTCTCTCTCATTTCCACTCAAGTGGTCGTATAGAGTTATTTCAAGAGTTCTTACCTTTACGAGTTAAGAGCTGCTACCTACCTCAGCTTTTTTAAAAACATTCACTGCCATTTATTATTATTATTATTATTATTATTATTATTATTATTATTATTATCATTATCGTTATCATTATTATGTAACCTGCAATTAAGAGAGTAAAGTTAGAGCCAGCTGTGGGCCAGAAATTTCATTCCGTCACCCGACTTTATTTCATGAATTTTTAAATGTCGAAAACCTCGACATTTTACAATATTTTCACACTTTTTCAGTTTTCCCAATAAAATGAAGATTGTTTGGTTAAAAAAGCATTATTTTAGAGTTACAGCGCCTAACGTGTTCCAGACCTGAGTCATTCAAGGAATAAACGATGGCACGCGAGGTGATATCCTTGAAAAGGTTTCAGCCAGAATGTAGCTGCTGTTTGCTGCCCGTCTTGTGGTATAGAAGCTGTCTTCTCGCCGTGAAGTAAGCAGTTAGTGTGTAGTAGAGGTAGAGTATAACCGATATCTTCTATCTACTTCTGTTTTTTCCTATAAATTCCAGGCTGATTTTTCAGTGTAGCACGGGACATTTTTTTCCTTTGTTTCATGCTGGCAGTGGCTGGGAGGAACGATGAGAGCCTTTTGCTTTACTATTGTTGCCTCGACTTTCCCGATAAAAAATAAACAGTATTTAAACAAATTAAAAATAGATAGTTATGAGCAGATACTCTCGGAGTGGTCTCTAAAGTCTTCTTCTGTCTGCCTTTCTCTTGTACTCTCATCTCTCTCTCTCTCTCTCTCTCTCTTTTACACAGGGTTTGACAAGGTTAAGGATCCCTAGCTTTATTAACAAGCTATTTACAGGTTAAGGATTCCTAACTTTATTGGCAAGCTAAGAGCTGTTACCTACATCAGCTCATTTGAAAGCATTTTTATTGTTATGAGACATACAAGTAGGGAACAGGATGAAGTTGGAGCTATCTGTGGGCCAGAATTTTCATCTGGTCAACTCTCGTTGACATCATTATGCTGTACGAATGTGTTCCATACTCGAGTCATCCTGGGTATATATGATCTCAGATGGAGTGATGTTCTGGAGAAGGGTACAGCCAGAGTGAAGTTGCTGCTTTCTGCCCGTCTTGTGGCATAAAAGCTTGTTTCACGCTGTCCTCGAAGTGGATCCAAGTGTGGTACTTTGACAATATTGGCCTTGTACATAACAGTAAGGCCACCCACATCCCTCCTGTGTTGAAGGCTCTGCTGAAATGACAGATCTATCCAGGATGGGTCCAGGAGAGATGAGACGTCTTGCTCTGTTCTCTACTCTGTCAAGCAGTCGCAGATGAGAGGGGGGGGGCAGGCAAACCAAGAAAGTGGAGCATACTCGAGGTGTGAGCGTACTTGTGCCTCGTACAGAATCTTGCAACCCCTACTGTCAAGCAGATGTGAGATACGGCGAAGTGCTGTAAGCTTCTTGGCTGCCTTGTTTGCAAGATTTACATGGTTCTTCATGATCAGTTTGGAGTCAAATTTCACCCCAAGGATATCAACTTCTTCTCCAGGTGCCAACACCCTCCCATTCATCCTTACTACTGCACCAGCATTACCATCATGGTGCCTAGAGACCATCATCATTTGCATTTTCTCAGATGCAAATGTTACTTGCCATCTATTTCCCCAAGCTGATATAGCTCTTAGCTGGTGATTGATGTAGCTTAGAGCAGCTGGCATTTCTTCTCTTGGATAAGTGAATGTCAGTGTACAGTCGTCTGCATATGCATGGGATTCTGGGATGAGATGAAGGTCATTGAAGTAGACATTCCATAACAATGGTCCCAGCACGCTTCCTTGTGGAACACTTGCCTCTCTCTCTCTCTCTCTCACTCTCTCTCTCTCTCTCTCTCTCTCTCTCTCTCTCTCTCTCTCTCTCTCTCTCTCTCTCTCTCTCTCTCTCTCTCTCTCTCTCTCTCTCTCTCTCCCTCTCCCTCTCCCTCTCGTTGTCTCCCTTTTACTACTTTGACACTAAAAAGAGAAATAGGATGAAAAATATGAGAGGGTTTGAACAAAGTGGTTCACATGGTGGCCGGGAGTGTCGCCATTAATCATAAGGCAGCTCTGTCCCGCTATCAGTCTGTCCTGGCCTAATGAACAGCACCAGGCAGGGAGCGAGGCAGGTAAGCAGGGAGCGAGGCAGGCAAGCAGGGAGCAAGGCAGGCAGGCAGGGAGCGAGGCAAGCAAGCAAGCAGGGAGGTAGGGAGCGAGGCAGGTAAGCAGGGAGCGAAGCAGGCAAGCAGGGAGCGAGGCAGGTGAGTGGGGAACGAGGCAGGCAGGGAGCTAAGCAGGCAGGCAGGCAGGCAGGGAGCGAGGCAGGCAGTCAGGGAACGAGGCAGGCAAACAGGGAGCGAGGCAGGGAGGTAGGGAGCGAGGCAGGTAAGCAGGGAGCGAAGCAGGCAAGCAGGGAGCTAGGCAGGCAGGCAAGGAGCGAGGCAGGCAGGCAGGGAACGAGGCAGGCAGGCAGGCAGGGAACGAGGCAGGCAGGCAGGCAGGGAGCGAGGCAGTCAGGCAAGGAGCGAGGCAGACAGGCTAGGAGTGAGGCAGGCAGGTAGGCATAGTGGAGGAAAACAGGGAGGGAGACAAGCCCTTCTCAAACTCAATCCTTCTCAGTCACATTTTTGTCCAAAATATTTTTCAGTTTTTCAATCTTTTCTTTCCTATCCATCCTCTCAATTTCTCTGATTATCGTGTTCGCCATAATCACATTTCCGTTGATCTTCCTCAAGCATTCTTGTCTTTAGTTCCCTCAGTCTTTACCAGTGTGACAACCCTCAGCTTTGGAACTTGCTTTCCTGGGAGCCTATACACTTTTTGCATTTAATGAATGTTTTGACAAGATGTGGGATTCATACTGGCGCTGCATACTCTAAGATCATGTTGACATGTGTCGTGTGTATTGTAGTCTCCTAAAATCGTCCTTGCTTTATTGGGACAACGTTTAGCTCTATATAGAGCTTTATTAAGTCGTGATACAACTCGACATATGTAAAGTTGCCTCAGTAACAGCGTATTCTGCAACGTCTGACGTTCCTTCGCCAGGTTTCCTCTCCTAGGCTATGCACCATCGTTAGTCTTCTCTTCCTCTCCGTTTATCTTTGCCCTTGTTCAGGTTGACCTCTAGCAACCAGTTGTTAAACCAACCTGAATAGTTTTTCCAAGAGTCTTCCCTGCAGCCACTTTCTGTCATTCATCCACAACCAGGCATTAACAACGACTCTTGTCCACATGGAATCATTCACAGGAACAGAGCAGCGGCTATGAGCACTATCATCGCCAGAGTAGTCAAACAATGAGAGTATTAAGCCCAGCAAACAGTGAGGGGGGGGGGGGTAATATATAGCCTACCTGCTATTGTGTTGGTCATGTAAAGCTGAACACACACTGTTTCAAAGGAAGCTCATTCCAGGGATGAGGAAAAATATTCCAGGTATTGTTGAGCTGTACTGTGCCGGCTCCACCACTAACATCTTGAGCTGCGTCTCTTGTGACTCGGGCAGGGTATGGGTGGGGGTGTAAGAGGGGGGAGTTTGAGAGGAGTGTTGATAGTGTATTGGGGTGTTTAAAGGTACATGGAGAGTGGGTGCTAGTGTGGGGGATGTGGAAGGGTGTGTGGAGGGTGTTGAATTAGTGAAACAATGTATGGGGATTTGTTGAGAGGAACTGGGCACTACAGGGTGATGGGTACTGTTGCTGGTGTTCTTCCTCTTCCTTAACCTTTGCCACACTTCTCCACATTCTGTTCTTCAGCTCTTTTGAGTTAACCAAGGAACTACAGGAGTGGTGGTTCACGTTTCACCACACGCCCTTCACTCAACTTGCTATGAGATGTACAGTCTCATGCAGGCTACTACCTTATTGTGACATAAATTGCATTATAAAATAAAGTGTTTCCATATATATATATATATATATATATATATATATATATATATATATATATATATATATATATATATATATATATATATATATATATATATATATATATATATATATATATATATATATATATATATATATATATATATATATATATATGGAATAAGTGCTCTATAAATTTATGGAGCACTTTTTCCACACTATAATTATTATTATAATCAAAGGGAAGCGCTAAACCCATAGGATTATGCAGCGCCTGTGTGGGGTAACACAGATTCAATTCCCTAGATCAAGAGCCTCTCACCAGCCTCAAGGAACTTCGCTTGAGGGGGGAGGGGGTACTTGTCTTTGTTATCAAATTTTATGATTTTTATCTTTCATCTATATCCTCTTATCTCCGCTCTCCTGTGTCGAACAGCCTCTCCCTCTCTACTCTATCAATGTCTCTAAATATCGTCCACGTCGTGATTATGTCTCCTCTAGTTCGTCACCTTTCAAAGACATCAGGTTCTTACAACCTCTCGTACTGTGTGTCGTCTGTACTCTCCCAAGTTTCAGTACTTGCTTAACCAGGCGTGTTCCATGCTACGCCTGACATATGTCACATAATAAGTGTTTAAAGACTTTATAGATCCCATAGAGCATAACCTGGGCTAGCCAGTCTCGCATTGCTGCTAAAGTTATGCTACTGATCCTTGTCTAAGTCTCCCTGCTCCTTTCTTATTCTCCTCCGACCTAATTGTTATCCTCAATTCGTCTTCAGAATGTCATATGCAGCACTCGAACGTTCTCAGTTGGTCGTTGATTTATATGAAAATAATATAGACGCTTGTATTGATCCTTGCGGGAACCCATCTGTCACACTTACCCAGCTTAAAGCTTCCTCCTTTGAGTTGTTCTCTGCCTCCTGTACTTCAAGTATTCTCGGAACCATTCAACTGTCTGTGTTATTGTATATTCGTTTTTTCCTTTCATTTTCCACCTTCCTGCAATTCCTCGCCCCCCTCTCTCTCTTTCTCTTTCTTTATTTCTCTTGCGCTTTATCGCCCCTCTACCTCTCCACTTTCCGTCCCATCCAACTCTTCCTTTCCCTCTCTTTCCTCCTATTTCGTGCTTTATGTCTCTCAAATTCCACTCGTTGCTCTCCCTTGCTTCCTTGAAGACTCACTTTAAGTTCTTGTTCTCTTCCTCCCATTCATGTCCTCTTCTTCCTCTACTTTTCTCCCTCCCGCGCTCTCTCATCTCCCTTCTTTCCTCTTCCTCTTCCTTTATTCTCCACCCTTCCTGCGTCTCGTTCTCCCACCTTCCTCGGCTCCCAGAGCAGCAGACCCTCCTGGTGATTGATGTCTTCCAGGAGGGAGTGGCTAGCATGATGATTTTGGCGGGAAAGAACCACGGTGGCGGGAAATTATTCATTTTGGCGGGAAATTATTCATTTTGGCGGGAAATGATCCGTTTTATCTGGGAAATGAACCAAGATGGTGGGGAAAAAGAGCAGATTTGACGGGAAGCTGTTAATTTTAACGGAAACTTAACTGTTTTGTTTGTACTACTACTACTACTACTAATAATAATAATAGTAATAATAATAATAGTAATATTATTATTATTATTATTATTATTATTATTATTATTATTTCAAAGGTCAGGGTAATCATGTCCAAGGATAAATTAACCATAGCAAAGGATGTGTTAACAATGTCAGAGGGTAGGTTAATCACGTCCACGAACATGTTAGTTATGCCAAAATGACAAGTTAATCAGCCCAGAGAAATCATGTTAATAATATTTGTAAACAAGATAAACATACTGGGCTGAAGTTCATTACAGGTGAGTGAGTAAACAAGGCTGATTAATAAACTAGAGGACTTCAGTTTCAATCAATCCAGATTTAGAAAGAATACAGGGAGGTACTGGTTTGACAAAGGGGTTGCTGATAGACGGAACAATCTGCCACGAAGGGTCGTTGACATTAACACCTTGGGGAGCTTTAAATATAGTGTGGACAGTCATACGAGCGAGAACGGCTGGTTTAAGGTCCGGCCTAGCACTAGGTCTACTGTGTTGATCCCCTGTTCTTAGATTTGCAAGGAATTTGAAAAAGTCACACATGACAGTACATGCAATATAACCTGTTACAAAATGCGATATCTGTAAAGAATAGACATCTCCAGAGAAACTAGAAGGTCAACTTATTGATCCCCCTCTAGCATCTAGCCTGTTTCTGGTTTTGTAACAGTTTGTCTGAAAGTATTCTGGTCCAGTTATCCTTGAAAATTAAAGTAGATTTTAATAGTGCTTTTGAATTGCAACTGATAGGATACTAACTAACGAAATAAAAATTGAGAGGTTTATTAACAAAGTTGTTTAGGTGGACAATATCAAATTAAATGAATTTGTTATAATTTAGGATATAAGCTCCTACACTTCTCTAGTAGTGCAAAGTTAAATTGTACATATAGTAAAAAAAAAAAATGCCACGGGCGGGGTTAGAACCCGCGATAAGAGAGATTCGTCTGTAAAAACTTGCATTTGTGGTCACAGTGGTGCCAATGATAACCTTCCTATGGTGTATAAATATACCTATTTGGATGAATCTCACTGTGGCTAGCTGGTCCAGTGGCTAACGCGACGGTCTGGAGCTTTGAGACTCTCTGGTCGCGGGTTCTAACCCCGCCCGTGGTATAGTTTGTTTGCAATCGTGTCATTACGATTTCGTGAATCATGTACATATAGTAGTACAGTGGTGAAGGCACATTTCATAACAGTATGACTCAAGTACCGTCTGGTACGTTGTTATCAAGTATAAAAATAGTACTAGCATATGCAAGCGTGTGTGTGAGAATGTGTGCACATGCTCAAAGTTGTTCGTTATGTTTCAATAAGACTAGACTCGACTTAAACAGTGACTTATTAAACGCTCTCAAATAATCTCTCTTCTTGACCAACAAGGCAATCAAAGCAGCTTGCTTGAACTATGTGACGAACCATTCGCAGAATAATAATAATGTACTAAGCAGCAGCACGGAGTCAGGAACAAGGGGACAAAATAACGACCCTAACTGGGGACCATCAGCAGATCCTCCATGAAAGTCATAAAACTCCCGTAATACTGAATCTAAGTTCAGCATAACCAAATCTCCGACTACGACCTGGGACCTGGGTTGACTTAGAGTGCAGGTACGACACACAACCTCAACAAAGTGTCAAAAATCATGAAGTCTGAACAATGCACTGTGAACAGAGTTACAAGATGTATGTTTCGGCTCACCAACGAAATCATACTCTACCAAAACAGTCTAAATAACGAGCAGAGACGAGAGGAATGCTTCCAGGACTAGGAGCAGATGGAGAGAGCGATTTCTCGACTACAGGCCTCACATCAGGTGATATCACGTGACTCGCCCCTGGTACTGCAGAGACGCCGGCAGTTAAACAAGCGAGCTGTTAGCTAAGCAGTTTACCAATGCGGACAGCCAACCACAACTCTCGAACAGTGAGCACAGTTAAGTGTAAATGTGACATCCTACATAATGACATAGCTAAATCAAACAAGAGTATAAAGCAAGATATTTTCATTTTAGCTATTAATGAAAATATCAGCAATATAAAATTATATGAAAGATAATATACATCAAATATACATTATATACATTGTGTCCCTTTTAAGGGGCACAACATAACCACAGTGAAAAATACTGTTATTCCAAGCACTTTCATGATCTTTCATCCATATATGTGACATTTCGCCCACGCATCAGTAAAGGGTCGCATTATACTGCATTTGTCTCTTACCAAATACTAGATCCCTGTGGCCAGCGCTAGGTAACTTAAGGAAACGTTTCGCCCATTAGAGGCTTTATTAGTCCAACACAGAAGCAAAAATAAACAGGGAAACATAAAGTAACGAGATTAGTTGAAGTGATGCTTCCCACTCAGTTTCCTCTTCTCCCCTTTCTCCTCTCTTCTTCCTCCCTCCCCTTCCATCATCTCCCTCTCCATCCTCTCTCCCTCCCCTCCCCTCAAGAATTTCCACATATATAAGCGTGTTGAAGACAGCGTCGCCAGGGGTTCGTGAAGGCCTTACTGTCGCTTAAGATTCATCATATAAGGAATGACTATGAATATTAAGCGAGATAGGTATTAACGTCGAGACCACTTGTGATACATATGTATGTGTTTTGCTGACGACCAGCTATTGGGTGTCTGTCTGCTCGGGTGTGTTGATGGACTGATGTCTGTCTGCTCATGTGTGTTGATGGACTGATGTGTGTCTTCTGGGGTGTGTTGATGGACTGATGTGCGTGTACTGGGGTGTGTTGATGGATTGATGTGTGTCTTCTGGGATGTGTTGATGGACTGATGTGCGTGTACTGGGGTATGTTGATGGATTGATGTGTCTGCCCAGATGTGTGTAAAGATTGATGCTTCTTTGTATATAGGGGTGTGATATTGATATTTCATGATGCGTTTATTGATGTATGCTCTTATGTATGTAGGAGTGTGTATGTTCTGATGTGTTAATGAACTGATGTACCTAAGAGTGTTGGCTTGTGTGTATTAATATTGATGTAAATACCTGTATCCATGTAAATGTAAAGTTAAGTGTACATATGTGTATATATGTGTTGCGCATATGTCTTAATTTCATTTTGTCGGTATTATATACCATTCTTGTACTACTACTACTACTACTACCTCCACCTCTTCCTGCCTATATATAGCCGTCCTGCTCCACTTCTGGTTAGTGTGACTTTGTAAATGGTCCAAGTCGGACCGAAACGTCGTCGTAAGCTTCTCTCTTTTATGTGCGGGTTATTTGTGTATCGTTCCAGTCACGGTATTGTGCCTTTTTTTGTTATTTGTATGTGTGCTGGCATATATGTATGTACTAACCTATTTGTGGATGCAGGGGTCGAGTTATAGCTCTCCCCGCTTCTTCACTGACTGCTACTAGGTCCTCTCTCTCCCTGCTCCATGAGGTTTATCATACCTCGTCTTAAAACTATGTATGATTCCTGCCTCCACTACGTCACTTTCTAGACTATTCTACTTCCTGAGAACTCTATGACTGAAGAAATACTTCCTAACATCCCTTTGACTCCTCTGAGTTTTCATTTTCCAATTGTGACCCCTTGTTTTTGTGTCCCATCTCTGGAACATGCTGTCTTTGTCCACCTTGTCAATTTCTCGCAGTATTTCATATGTCGTTATCATGTCTCCCCTGACCCTCCTGTCTTCTATTGTCGTTAGGCCGATTTCCCTTAACCTTTCTTCGTAGGACAATCCCCTTAGTTCTGGAACTAGTCTTGTTACAAACCTTTGCACTTTTTCAAATTTCTTGACGTGCTTGACCAGGTGTGGATTCCAAACTGGTGCTGCATACTCCAATATGGGTCTGACGTATATCGTGTACAGAGTCTTGAATGATTTCTTACTGAGGTATCGGAACGCTATTCTTAGGTTTACCAGACGCCCGTACGCTGCAGCAGTTATCTGATTGATGTGCGCCTCAGGAGATGTGCTCGGTATTATACTCACCCCCAGATCTTTTTCCTTGAGTGAGGTTTGCAATCTTTGGCCACCTAGACTATACTGTGTCTGCGGTCTTCTTTGTCCTTCCCCAATCTTCATGACTTTGTATTTGGCGAGGTTAAATTCAAGGAGCCAGTTGCAGGAGCAGGCTTGTAGCCTGTCCAGGTCTCTTTGTAGTCTTGCCTGATCCTCGATCGTTTTAATTCTCCTCATTAACTTCACATCATCTGCAAACAGGGACACTTCTGAGTATCCTTTCCGTTATGTCATTCACATATACCAAAATCAGCACAGGTCCTAGGACTGACCCCTATGGAACCCCGCTCGTCACAGGCGCCCACTCTGACACCTTGTCACGTACCATGATTCGTTGTTGCCTCTTTGTCAGATATTCTCAGATCCATTGCAGAGCCTTTCCTGTTATGCGTGCCTGATCCTCTAGCTTTTGCATTAACCTTCTTGCAGTCCAAGAAAATGCAGTCTATCCATCCCAATCTCTCTCGTGTCTTACTTCTGGTACCTTGTCATAAAACTCCAGTAGGTTTGTGACACAGGATTTTCCTTCCCTGAAACCGTGCTGGTTGTCGTTTATAAGCTTGTGTCTTTCCAAATGCTCCACCACTCTCCTCCTTATGATCTTCTCCATGACTTTGCACACTATACACGTCAGTGACACAGGTCTGTAGTTTAATGCCTCATGTCTGTCTCCTTTCTTAAAAATTGGGACTACATTTGCCATCTTTCATTCCTCAGGTAGTTGCCTAATTTCAATGGAGGTGTTGAAGATTTTGTTAGTGGCACACACAGCATCTCTGCTCCCTCTCTAAGGACCCATGGAAGTTCACATAGTTTCTTCACCTAAATATATATATATATATATATATATATATATATATATATATATATATATATATATATATATATATATATATATAAATATATATATATATATATATATATATATATATATATATATATATATATATATATATATATATATATATATATACATATATATACCCCCATCAGTCACCATCATCATCAATCACCACCACCACCACCATCACCCACCACCATCAACTACCACCATCACCCACCACCAATACCAACCCTGACGCCAGAAACTCCAAGAGGAAATTTTAATACCATTTTTTTCCCTTGCGAATTCGGTGCGGTGAATTTTGGGGTGTGTGGCGGCGCGGCATTATGGGAATAGTTGAACCTTCTCAAGAACCATCGGCTATTTCGAGCGCCCTCGCCTGAAAAGACTCCGGGAGAGGAAAAAGCTTTTCAGGCAGAAAGCCGGACTGAAGCGGGATTATCTCGCTCAGACGACGACCACGACGTGATGAACGACAAATTGTGGCAATTCTGGGCTTAGGCGGTAGCGGGAGGGGGGGGGGAGGGTAGGAAGGGGGATGGGGAAGGGGGTGGGGAGGGAGGGCGGGAGGAAGTGTATGTGTGTGTGTGTGAAGGGAAGGCGATAGAGTGGAAGAGCAAGTCAGATAGGGAGAGGCATGTGTGTGTGTGTGTGTGTGTGTATGCGTGCATCATTGAGTGCGTGTACACATGTCCGTGTGCGGATGCGTGCACATGTCTGTGTGCGTGTGTGTGTGTACACATGTACGGCCGTGAATGCTTTCAGCAATTGGATATTTTCCCTCAAAATATTAAAATTCGGGAAATATTGCTGACACATTACATTCTTCTCAAAGATATCTTCATTCTTAGGTTAAGAAAATGTTAAGATTAATATCTGAGATATTTCTCACTGGCTGACCTCCACTTGACCTCCCTCTGTCCTCTGCTTGACCTCTTGACCTCCAACATTAATGATTACCTTCCGTGGTTCACAGTTGACAGCTGGGTCGAGCAGCTCTGTTTTAAGATAGTTGAGATTTGTTTTAGTGGGTAGTGGATTGATACTGGAGTGACAGCTTTCAGCGTAAAGCATTACCACATTACCTGTGACAGCTGTCAGTCATCCATCATCACAACAACACTGTAACAACTGTCAGCCTTCCATTATCACAAAACGGTGACAGCTGTCAGCCGTAAAACATTATTACAACATTGTGACAACTGTCAGCCTCACCATCAGCACAGCAATGTTGTAACCACTGTCAGTTACTCACCATCAGCACAGCAATGTTGTAACCACTGTCAGTTACTCACCATCAGCACAGCAATGTTGTAACCACTGTCAGTTACTCACCATCAGCACAGCAATGTTGTAACCACTGTCAGTTACTCACCATCAGCACAGCAATGTTGTAACCACTGTCAGCTACTCACCATCAGCACATCAATGTTGTAACCACTGTCAGCTACTCACCATCAGCACAGCAGTGTTGTAACCACTGTCAGCTACTCACCATCAGCACAGCAGTGTTGTAACCACTGTCAGCTACTCACCATCAGCACAGCAGTGTTGTAACCACTGTCAGCTACTCACCATCAGCACAGCAGTGTTGTAACCACTGTCAGCTACTCACCATCAGCACAGCAGTGTTGTAACCACTGTCAGCTACTCACCATCAGCACAGCAGTGTTGTGACAACTCTACCTTGCTGACACAACACTGTTTACACGTATAGCCTGGAGGACGTGTTCATGTATTTAGCTGATCTTCTAAATATAGTCATGATCAACATCCATATATATATATATATATATATATATATATATATATATATATATATATATATATATATATATGTCGGTGTACGCGATATCAGAGTGCACAAAAAAATTGCAGCGGAAAACTGAAAGGTTAATTAAGGTTAATTAATCAAAGCTCTAATCATGGTCATCAGCCACCTGATACAGAGGACACCTGCTAATGAGCTGAAAAGGGTAGTGTTGGAATCATCCATTAATGACCCTCCATTCCCCCTTTCCCTCTCGTACCATCCCTCTCTCTCTCTCTTTCCTGCTTCCTCTCCTCTCACCTCCTCCCTTTTCCTCATTTCCTGCTCTCCCTTCCCCCGCCCCCCACCCTCACCACTCTATAAAACAGAAACAGATGGACTAGCAAACCTTTTGATCCAGAGCGCACTATTTGCCCTACACTAATTCACAGGATAAAAGGATCGCGCGGCCAGCGGAAAAATTCTCATTTCTAGTGATTCTCCCCCGCTAAAAAAAATCAATGAGACCTAAACCGTAATGGAGATTAGTCGTGCATTGCAGTGATAACAGCTGGGCTCTGAGTGCGTTGAGCCCCCACCTAGCTGATGGTGCTGGTGCCAACACACACAAATACACACCACCTATTTTAACTTGTCCTTGTGCGTGTGTATGCATATGTATATATAAGTACACACACACACACACACACACACACACTGGCGCGCGCGCGCACACACACGCACACAGATAGAACAGGCCTAGTGTCTAATCGACATGTGCCTAGGACAAGATGGTAACTAACACACACACACATATATATATATATATATATATATATATATATATATATATATATATATATATATATATATATATATATATATATATATATATATGTGTGTGTGTGTGTGTGTGTGTGTGTGTGTGTGTGTGTGTATGTATATATGTATATATATATATATATATATATATATATATATATATATATATATATATATATATATATTTGACTTTATAAATCGTCTCTCGTCACACAAAGAACAAATAAAATAAACTCTCACTCAGTCAATAGCTGTCTTGCATAAGACTTGCAGATGTCACAATTTCAATAACATTTTGAACTTTAAAGTCCCCATCCATCCTTCAGAATATTATGAACTGTATTCTGAAGTAACATAAGCATAGTGCTTAATAATATTCCTTCAGACTCAAGCTCAGCTAGCAAGTTTCCAGGAATTCCTTCATGAATATTACCTTCCAGACACTTCAGCTGCATGTTACTCTCATATAAACTTTTAATCTTTATAAGGTGACCTGGATATATTGAGCAAGGGGAGTAACAAATGAATGTTGGAATTTAATACTGAAATATTCCATGTAGTGAAAAATGTGAAAAAACACAATTCAGGACCCAAACTTACCCAGTACCATAAGAAAGTACTGGAGTGATAGATATTGGAGGAAGTGTAACGTAAAGCTTGTGAAGAGCATAGGTGCCGTGGCTACAATAAGACAACATTGTGTCACCTAACAGATCAAAATTATTCCTTCCACCAGAAGATATCAGAAACACTGTTGGGGCAAGTGTATAAGTCTTCAAGAGGAAGCTCGACCTGTTTCTCCTCCAAGTGTCACATCAACCAGGCTGTGTTGAACCTGCAGGCCACCATCAGCAACAACCTGATTGACCAGGCAAGCACCAGAGTTGCCTGGCTCTTGACAAAGCTACGGGAGTAAAACAACTCATAAAGAATATATATTGTGTCACAGAATTTTGTGAGTATCAAACACTGTGTCCCGAGAAATTGAACATAAATGAAATTATGAAGAAACTCCTTTGCTGCACTCACTAAAAAATAACTAAAATACATTTACGGAAAAAAATCAGAAAAAAAAAAATGATTTCGACGTATACTAAACCAAAATTAAAATATAGAGCAGCAGTGTGGTGGATCATGTAACAAAGACACATCAGAGAAGACTTAAAAAATGTAATGGATCTGAGAGTTAAATAATATGGTGGCCAAGGTGGCTGGTAAGAAGAAAAAACGAAATATGATAAGACGCTATAAAAGAATATCTAATGCCAATTTCTTTAGTATCCTTAATAGGGCTAAAGAAGACTCCACAGAGGTAAATTAAGAAATAATGGGACCCGAGGGATACCGGGATTTTTTTTTTTAACAGATAAGGTGGTGGAAGAATGTAATCAAAATTATGATGAATAAAATTATGATAAGTATATTAACAGTAATTATACAGAAAAATGCATCCATATATATGCGCATATATATATATATATATATATATATATATATATATATATATATATATATATATATATATATATATATATATATATTCATATATATATATATATATATATATATATATATATATATATATATATATATATATATGCAAAACAACCACTCTGAAAGAATAGAGAAATTCCAAGCGCTTTCGTGACTACTCACATTATCAAGGAACTATGAAAGTAAAGCATCCAAGGAAGCTATATAAGGGGTC
>NC_091357.1:10411638-10421638 GCF_038502225.1 Cherax quadricarinatus
ACAGTCACCAAGCAACAACAATCACCAAGCAACACCAGTCACCAAGCAACAACAGTCACCAAGCACCGCCAATCACCAAGCAACAAGAATCACCAAGCAACAAGAATCACCAATCACCAAGCAACAACAATCACAAAGCAACAACAATCACCGAGCAACAACAATCACCAAACAACAACAATCACCAAACAACAGCAATCACCAAGCAACAATAGTCACCAAGCAACAACAATCACCAAGCAACAACAGTCACCAACCAACAACAATCACCAAGCAACAACAGTCACCAAGCAACAACAATCACCAAGCAACAACAGTCACCAAGCAACAACAGTCACCAACCAACAACAATCACCGAGCAACAACAATCACCAAGCAACAACAATCACCAAGCAACAACAGTCACCAAGCAACAACAATCACCAAGCAACAACAGTCACCAAGCAACAACAATCACCAAGCAACAACAGTCACCAAGCAACACCAATCACCAAGCAACACCAATCACCAAGCAACAATAATCACCAAGCAACAACAGTCACCAAGCACCACCAATCACCAAGCAACAACAATCACCAAGCAACACCAATCATCAAGCAACAATCACAAAGCAACAACAATCACAAAGCAACAACAATCACCAAGCAACAACAGTCACCAAGCAACAACAATCACCAAGCAACAACAATCCAAAGCAACAATCACAAAGCAACAACAATCACCAAGCAACAACAATCACCAAGCAACTACAGTCACCAAGCAACAACAATCACCAAGCAACAACAATCACCAAGCAACAACAATCACCAAGCAACAATAGTCACCAAGCAACAACAATCACCAAGCAACAACAATCACCAAGCAACAAGTCACCAAGCAACAACAATCACCAAGCAGCAACAATCACCAAGCAACAACAATCACAAAGCAACAACAATCAAGCAACAACAATCACCAAGCAACAACAATCACAAAGCAACAACAATCACAAAGCGACAACAATCACAAAGCAACAACAATCACAAAGCAACAACAGTCACCAAGCAACAACAATCACTGAGCAACAATCACCAAGCAACAACAATCACCAAGCAACAATAGTCACCAAGCAACAACAATCACCAAGCAACAACAATCACAAAGCAACAATCACAAAGCAACAACAATCACCAAGCAACAACAATCACCAAGCAACTACAGTCACCAAGCAACAACAATCACCAAGCAACAACAATCACCAAGCAACAACAATCACCAAGCAACAAGTCACCAAGCAACAAGTCACCAAGCAACAACAATCACCAAGCAGCAACAATCACCAAGCAACAACAATCACAAAGCAACAACAATCATCAAGCAACAACAATCACCAAGCAACAACAATCACAAAGCAACAACAATCACAAAGCGACAACAGTCACAAAGCAACAACAATCACAAAGCAACAACAGTCACCAAGCAACAACAATCACCAAGCAACAACAATCACTGAGCAACAATCACCAAGCAACAACAATCACCAAGCAACAATAGTCACCAAGCAACAACAATCACCAAGCAACACCAATCACCAAGCAACAACAATCACCAAGCAACAACAATCACCAAGCACCACCAATCACCAAGCAACAACAATCACCAAGCAACACCAATCACCAAGCAACACCAATCACCAAGCAACAATCACAAAGCAACAACAATCACCAAGAAACAACAATCACCAAGCAACAACAATCACCAAGCAACAACAATCACCAAGCAACAACAATCACCAAACAACAACAATCACCAAGCAACAACAATCACCAAGCAACAACAATCACAAAGCAACAATCACCAAGCAACAACAATCACCAAGCAACAACAATCACAAAGCAACAACAATCACCAAGCAACAACAATCACCAAGCAACAACAATCACCAAGCAACAACAATCACAAAGCAACAACAATCACCAAGCAACAACAATCACCAAGCAACAACAATCACAAAGCAACAACAATCACCAAGCAACAACAATCACCAAGCAACAACAATCACCAAGCAACAACAATCACAAAGCAACAACAATCACCAAGCAACAACAATCACAAAGCAACAACAATCACCAAGCAACAACAATCACCAAGCAACAACAATCACCAAGCAACAACAATCACCAAGCAACAACAATCACCAAGCAACAACAATCACAAAGCAACAACAATCACCAAGCAACAACAATCACCAAGCAACAACAATCACAAAGCAACAACAATCACCAAGCAACAACAATCACCAAGCAACAACAATCACAAAGCAACAACAATCACCAAGCAACAACAACCACAAAGCAACAACAATCACAAAGCAACAACAACCACAAAGCAACAACAATCACAAAGCAACAACAACCACAAAGCAACAACAATCACCAAGCAACAACAACCACAAAGCAACAACAATCACAAAGCAACAACAACCACAAAGCAACAACAATCACAAAGCAACAACAATCACAAAGCAGCAACAATCACCAAGCCATCAATCACAGTATACACTGCAACAAATTTCGTAAGTCCTCACTTTATTTTCTTCATGTTCGGAAGAAGTAAATTTATTTTTGTCACAGTAATAATGGAGAGAAATGTTTGAAGTTCGTGAAAATGTTCACGTTGGTAAAAGTATCTCTTATGATGTCTTCCATCGTTCCACTTGTTTGTTTCCTTCATTCTGCTTTATCTAACATTTCTGTGCCTCTTTCCCTTCACGTTCTCTAACACTTCTTCCGTGTCCCCGTCATTCCACTTTCCCTAACATTTCTTCTGTGCCTCTTTCATTCCACTTTCTCTAACACTTCTGTGTCTCCTTCATTCCACTTTCTCTAACACTTTCTTTCCAACTGTTTCTTCATTTGATTCCCCGTCCTCAGCCTTCTCTAGTACCCTCCTCAGCCTTCCATCCTTTTTATTCTCCTTTATTACCTCGATTATTTTCCCATCGTGCTCCTCACCTCTTCTGATCTCCGTTTTTATTCCTCTGCTTTATTGCATCTTTCATCTTCACCTCTTTATTTATATCCTATGTTTCCATCTCATATTCTTTAGTTACGTTTGCATTTTTTCTTTCTTTTTTCTGATCCTTCTTATTTGTCTTCCATTTATCTTTTTCAAATTTCTCACTTTTTCACCATTTAAATTTATCTACTATCTACTTTATCCTTGTTGTAGAATAGTAGCTGTTGAAGATGTAGGTATTATAATAATTTGTATTATTATTATTATTATTATTGGATGTAGTATATGTAGTAATCAGTAGTATCAATAGTAATAACAGTATTAGCATGCTTATTACAGTATTGGTTTTAGTAGTGGTAGTAGTTTTACCAGAAGTACTAGTAATAGTGGTAGTGGTAGTATTAGTATTAGTAGTAATAGTAGCAGCAGTGGTAGCGGTAGCATTAGTAATTGCAGTAGTCAATCAATCAATAAATATTATTTCACAAAAAATATCAATAAAGTCTACATAACATTGCATATAACGCAGTCTGACATAAGAAACATGCAGCAGTTAGGTATGTTTATTTCGAAACGTTTCGCTTTCACAGTAGGCTTCTTCATTCGAATACAGAAAAGTTGATAGAAAAAACGTGAAGACGATGTAATCAGTCCATCACTGATTACATCGTCTTCACGTCTCTTCTATCATCTTTTCTGTATTCGACTGAAGAAGCCTACTGTGTAGGCGAAACGTTTTGAAATAAAGATACCTAACTGTTGCATATGTGTCGGTATTTTATACCATTTTAATATTCAATCTAACATACATACATACAAGCACCGGACAGGCCAAAGTGTCTTATCGACAAGTGCCTTTGACAAAGTTGTAACTTACGCACATGTCACTACTGTACTCAGCATACCTCAGCTGCTTCTACCTCAGTAAACACACAGTTCTTCTTGACTCATTTTCCTCTTGTTGACTCATTCTCCTCTTTTTGGTTCATCCTCTTCTTCTTGACTCATGCGTCTGCTTCCAAGTTATCACCGTCAAGAATTTTTACTCGTAATTTAAGCGAAAAAATCATCTGAATAATTTTTTAGACAATCTTAATTGAGACATAAGCCAAGAGCTTCTGAAAACTGGCTGATCATACGTCTTCTTGGCTCATGCAGTTTTGTAGCCAAACTTAATCCATACTTTATTGTATCTAAATTATTATAAAAAAAATAATTCTTCAGTGTTTCAATGAAAAGCTGGAAAAGTGGAGGCATATTAAATCTGTTAGAGATGTGGATAAATGAGTTTGAAACATACAGAATTATTATTAGTCCAGGATTTAAAACATCTAAGAAGAGAAAGGCACAATACTGTGACTGGAACAATACACATAACCCGCACATAGGAGAGAGAAGCTTATCATAAGGTTTTGGTCCGCCCGTGATCCTCTCTCCTATATATACTGCCTCCCTCACCTCTTGTGTCAGTGTGACTTGTAAATGGTCCAAGTCGGACCGAAATGTCGTCATAAATTTCTCTTTCCTATACGCCGGTTGTACCAAGGCAACACAGTATGTAAGTGATAACATGTTATCTAAATGTGCACCATTTTTTTTTTTTTTTTTATTCGCCGGTATTCTCCCGGCCCGGGTCTTTTCCAAGTAGTGGTGACCCGGCCTTGGCTCCCTATCTGGGGAGTATCTCGAGACTTAAGTCTCCCATGGGAGGAGGTACAAGTACCTCCTCATCTTTGGGACCAAGTGTCCCCAGGCCTAGCCACATTCCCCGCCCTCACGGGGCTCGTAGGGAGAAGCTAGGCCTCTGGTCTGCCATCTACCCCGCCTCAAATGGGCTCGTGGGGATGGCAGTCTTGTGAGCTGCAGATGGTAGCAAGCTCAGACTATATATGTGCACCATTATGACCACTAATATAAGTGGCTAACCCCTCCCCCTAACTATCTGTTTCAACACCAAACATTAGTAATCACTAATGAGAGAAATGCATAAAAAAATCTGAGAAATATAAACTAATGTCCTGTACAATATAATTTCCTGATTTATAGTCTGGCATATTACCTTGTGAGGAACAACTTGCCTTTTTTTTTTACAGAGGCCTGTATTATCCTTCTAATATATCCAGTAAACGAATTTGCAATAGTTTTAGTAAAGATAATATAACGAGTCTGTAGTTTAATGTCAGTAAAATAACATTTAATGTCTTCGAGTAGAGAATTTATATTGTCTTTCAGTAAATTGTGAGGAATATAAGAAAATGTGAAGATAAAAAGTCCTAATACAGTGAGTGAAGCAATACGCAAATATCCCATACGCAGCAGAATGAAACTGATGACGATGTTTCGGTCTGACTTGAACCATTAACTAGTTAAAGGTCCAAGTGGAACCAAAATGTCGTCATGAATTTCATTATGTGCGGGATATTTGTGAAGTATAACAACGTAAGAAACATTCATAAAATATATAATATACAGGAAGGCATTATGTGACCCGTCTTTCAGTAATATATGTAAGTGAATGGTATACAATAGCGACAAGATGAAAATTAGACACATGCAACATCTGGGTATCTTTAATGTAGACGTTTCGCCATCCAGTGGCTTTATCAATACAAATTCTAGGAGGTAATCAGTCCCGCAGCTTTGGAGTTGGTGTGCTGATAACACTCCAAGGTGTACTGATAACACTCCAAGGTGTGCTGATAACACTCCAAGGTGTACTGATAACACTCCAAGGTGTGCTGATAACACTACAAGGTGTGCTGATAACACTACAAGGTGTGCTGATAACACTCCAAGGTGTGCTGATAACACTACAAGGTGTGCTGATAACACTCCAAGGTGTGCTGATAACACTCCAAGGTGTGCTGATAACACTCCAAGGTGTGCTGATAACACTACAAGGTGTGCTGATAACACTCCAAGGTGTGCTGATAACACTAAAAGGTGTGCTCATAACACTCCAAGGTGTGCTCATAACACTCCAAGGTGTGCTGATAACACTCCAAGGTGTGCTGATAACACTACAAGATGTGCTGATAACACTCCAAGGTGTGCTGATAACACTCCAAGGTGTGCTGATAACACTCCAAGGTGTGCTGATAACACTCCAAGGTGTGCTGATAACACTAAAAGGTGTGCTGATAACACTCCAAGGTGTGCTGATAACACTACAAGGTGTGCTGATAACACTCCAAGGTGTGCTGATAACACTAAAAGGTGTGCTGATAACACTCCAAGGTGTGCTGATAACACTACAAGGTGTGCTGATAACACTACAAGGTGTGCTGATAACACTCCAAGGTGTACTGATAACACTCCAAGGTGTGCTGATAACACTGCAAGGTGTGCTGATAACACTACAAGGTGTGCTGATAACACTACAAGGTGTGCTGATAACACTACAAGGTGTGCTGATAACACTCCAAGGTGTGCTGATAACACTACAAGGTGTGCTGATAACACTACAAGGTGTGCTGATAACACTACAAGGTGTGCTGATAACACTACAAGGTGTGCTGATAACACTCCAAGGTGTGCTGATAACACTACAAGGTGTGCTGATAACACTACAAGGTGTGCTGATAACACTACAAGGTGTGCTGATAACACTCCAAGGTGTGCTGATAACACTACAAGGTGTGCTGATAACACTCCAAGGTGTGCTGATAACACTACAAGGTGTGCTGATAACACTCCAAGGTGTGCTGATAACACTCCGAGGTGTACTGATAACACTACAAGGTGTACTGATAACACTACAAGGTGTACTGATAACACTCCAAGGTGTACTGATAACACTCCAAGGTGTGCTGATAACACTCCAAGGTGTGCTGATAACACTCCAAGGTGTGCTGATAACACTCCAAGGTGTGCTGATAACACTACAAGGTATGCTGATAACACTCCAAGGTGTGTTGATAACACTCCAAGGTGTGCTGATAACACTACAAGGTATGCTGATAACACTCCAAGGTGTGTTGATAACACTCCAAGGTGTGCTGATAACACTACAAGGTATGCTGATAACACTCCAAGGTGTGTTGATAACACTCCAAGGTGTGCTGATAACACTACAAGGTATGCTGATAACACTCCAAGGTGTGTTGATAACACTCCAAGGTGTGTTGATAACACTAAATCAACATTATTTGTGTTAAACATTGCCCTAGTTTAATACATTTACATTCTCCCACATTATTCTCATCATTACGTTACATTTTCAAGGTCTGAAAATTGTTCTTTATACTACTGATGAGTTCCGGAAGCTTTTCTACTCCCAGAGCCCGGCCATAGGCCAGGCTCATCTGGTGCTTACTTGTTCAACCAGATTTTGCTGCTGGTGGTCTGCCGACCCACATATCCATCACAGTCTAGTTGATCTGGCACCTGGTGAAGATACTTGTCCAATTTCTTGCCATCAACAAAATTAGAATTCTTGATTTTATTCATGTGTTGTTGTGGTTCATTCCTAAATGACGGTACATATTGATTTATATTTCCTCGGTATATACGGATCTCTAGTACTGGTAGTAGTAGTAGTAGAAGTAATGGTAGTAGTAGTAGTAATGGTAGTAGTAGTTGGTGGTGGTGGTGGTGGTGGTGGTGGTGTGGTGGTGGTGGTGGTGGTGGAGTGTGGTGGTGGTGGTGGTGGTGGAGTTGGTGGTGGTGGTGGTGGAGTGGAATGGGGTGGTGGTGGTAGTGGTGGTGGTGGTGGTGGAGTGGTGGTAGTGAGTGGATGGTGGTGGTGGGTAGTGAGGTAATGGTGGTGGTGGTGAGTGGGGTGGTGGTGGTGGTAGTGGTGGTGTGGTGGTATGGTGGTGGTGGAGGTGGGTGGTGGTGGTGGTAGTGGTGGTGGTGTGGTTGGTGGAGGTGATGGTGGTGGTGGTGGTAGTGGTGGTGGAGTGGTGGTGGTGGTAGGTGGTGAGTATGGTGGTGGTGGTGGTAGTGAGTGGAATGGTGGTGGTGGTGGAGTGGGATAGGTGGTGGAGGTGGTGGTGGGGAGTGGAATGGTGGTGAGTGTGGTGGATGTGGTGGTGGTGGTGGTGGGAGTGGGTGGAAGTGGATGGTGGTGGGAGTGGTGGAGGTGGAGTGGTGGTGGGGTGGTGTGGTGGTGGTGGTGGTGGTGGTAGGTGGTGGTAGGAGTGATGGCGGTGGTGGTGGTGGGAGTGGTGGTGGTGGTGGTGGTGGTGGTGGAGTGGTGGTGGTGGTGGTAGAGTGGTGGTGGTGGTGGTGGTAGGTGGTGGTAGGTGGAGGTGGGAGTGGTGGTGGTGGTGGTGAGTGGATGGTGGTGGTGGTGGTGGTAGTGTGGTGGTGGAGGTGAGTGGTGGGAGTGTGGTGGTGGTGGTGGATGGATAGGTGGTGGTGGTGGTGGTGGAGTGGGATGGTGGTGGTGAGGTGGGAGTGGTGGTGGTAGGTGGTGGTGGTGGTGGTGGTGGGAGTGGAGGTGGGAGGTGGATGGTGGAGGTGGTGGTGGTGGTGGGAGTGGATGGTGGTGGTAGGTGGTGGGTGTATGGTGGTGGTGGTGGTGGTGTGAGGTGGCAGGTGGGGTGGTGGTGGGAGTGATGGTGGTGGTGGATGGTGGAGTGAGTGGTGGTGGTGGTAGGTGGTGGTAGGTGGTATGGTGGTAGTGAGTGGCAGGTGGTGGTGGTGGGAGTGTGGCGGTGGTGGAGGTGGGAGTGGAGTGGTGGAGGTGGTGGTGGTGGAGTGGAGGTGGTGGGAAGTATTGGCCGGTGGTGGTGGTGAGTGGTGGCGGTGGTGGTGGTGGTATGGTGGTGGTGGTGGTGGTGGTGGTGAGGTGGATGGTGGTGGCGGTGGTAGGTGGTGGGAGTGGTGGTGGTGGTAGGTGGTGGTGGTGGTGGTGGTGGTGGTGGTGGTGGTGGTGGTGGTGGTGGGAGGTAGGTAGGTGGTGGTGGTAGTGGTGGTGGTGGTGGTGGTGGATGGGAGGTGGTGGTGGTGGTGGTGGTGGGAGTGTGGTGGTGGTGGTGGTGGGAGTAGTGGTGGTGGTGGTGGTGGGAGTGTGGTGGTGGTGGTGGTGAGTGGATGGTGGTGGTGGTGGTGGGAGTGTGGTGGTGGTGGTGGTGGAGTGGATGGTGGTGGTGGTGGTGGTAGGTGGTGGTGGTGGTAGGTGGGAAGGTGGTGGTGGTGGTGGTGGTAGAGTGAGTGGTGGTAGGTAGGTGAGGTGGTATGGTGGTGGGAGTGGTGGTGGTGGTAGGTGGTGGAGTGTGGTGGTGGTGGTGGAGGTGGTAGGTGGTGGTGGTGGTGGTGAGTGATGGTGGTGGTGGTGGTGAGTGCTGGTGGTGGTGGTGGTGGGAGTGGTGGTGGTGGTGGTGGTGGGAGTGGTGGTGGTGGTGGTGGGTGGGAGTGGTGGTGGTGGTGGGTGGTGGGAGTGGTGGTGGTGGTGGTGGTGGTGGTGGTGGTGGTGGGAGTGTGGCGGTGGGGTGGTGGTGGAGTGGATGGTGGTGAGTGGTAGTGGTAGTGGTGGTGGTGAGTGGTGCGGCGGTGGTGGTGGTGGGAGTGTGGCGGCGGTGGTGGTGAGTGAGTGGTGGTGGTGGTGGTGGTGGTGGTGGTGGTGGGAGTGTGGCGGTGGTGGTGGTGGGAGTGTGGCGGTGGTGGTGGTAGTGATGGTGGTGGTGGTGGTGGAGGTGGTGGTGGTGGTGGAAGAATATGGCGGTGGTGGTGGTAGAGTGTGGTGGTGGTAGGTGGTAGTGTGGTGGTGGTGGTGGTGGTGGTGGTGGTGGTAAGAATAGTGGCGGTGGTGGTGGTGGTAGTAGTGGCGGTGGTGGTGGTGGTGGTGGAGAGTGGAGGTGGTGGCGGTGGTGGTGGTGGTGGTGGTGGGAGTGTGGCGGTGGTGGTGGTGGTGGTGGGAGGTGTAGGTGGTGGTGGTGGTGGTGGTGGTAGGTGGTAGGTGGATGGGGTGGTGGTGGTGGTGGTGGTGGTGGTGGGAGTGAGTGGTGGTGGTGGTAGTGGAGGTGGTGGTGGTGAGTGAGTGGCGGTGGTGGTGGTG
>NC_091357.1:10424138-10426638 GCF_038502225.1 Cherax quadricarinatus
TCCCGTCAGAGGACACACTAACTACCAGTTCAACATACAGTAGCAATACATGACACAGATATAAACAGTCTGCTGTGTGCTCTAGCCATCGCTCGGGAGGCGATAACTAGTGAGACGGGGCGAAGAGCAACGAAACTGGCGCTGAAGAACGAGCATTCCGCCCTGATGGATGAATTGCAACCAACGTCTTCGTGAAGGAAACTATCTGAAAACTGCTCCGGCTAGATCCTACTTCGAAGCTGGGAAAAATATTGTGTTTCGGGCGACATGGATGTGATTGGTCTCTGAGATGCTCCTCAGTGTGTGTGTGTGTGTGTGTGTGTGTGTGTGTGTGTGTGTGTGTGTGTGTGTGTGTGTGTGTGTGTGTGTGTGTGTGTGTGTGTGTGTGTATCTGTGTGTGTGCATACGTGTGTGCATGTGTGTGTGAACGTATGTCATATTAATGTTGGTTTCTATGTGGTTTTATAGATCAGTCCCCGTAAAACTCGGTGCAGCCAAACTTCGCCACTGGTTTCCTTGCACCCAGGAGCAGGTTTCTGGCTATATGACGTTCAGAAATTTTAATTTGGGTGCGACGCCCCTGGGAAGAGGAGGACTTTTTCTTGCACCATATTGCGTGGCACATCGTTGAAAAGCCCTTTTTTTTTTTTTTTAATACTAATTTTTAAAACATATACTGCGTTCCAAAATTTAATTTGGAGGTCGGTGCCCTTGTATTAAGTTGAATGCCACATTTTAATGCTTTTTATACTTATTTAAAAAACATGTATAGTATTTTCAATCTAATCTGATGAGTTTTAATACAAAAATGCATAAGGGTGTGAGTCCCCTACACCTGACAAAAGGGTGCGGGTTCCTAGGTACCACTTTCCACTAACTGAACCCATTATTCTAGTACTTACCACTGAACCCATTATTTTAGTACTTACCACTAAATGAACCCATTATTCTAGTACTTACGACAAATTGAACTCATTATTCTAATACCATAACTGAACCCATTATTCTCCCACATTCCACTAACTGAACCCATTGTTCTCCCACTTTCCATTAATAAGACTCTCTGCTTTCACTTCATTAACTTAATGGAGCTGTTTACTGTATCCTGTTATTCGCTAATGGCCTCGTTAATTACCTGCAACAAAAACTACAACAATTTATGACAAGTACTGGTAGTTATAAGTGGTAGTTGCAACTCTTTATTATGGGAAACAGTTTCAGTGGGTAGTTACAACAGGTAGTTAAAATAGGTAGTTACATGAAGCAGTTTCAACAGGTAGTTGAAGCAGATAGTTACATAAACAGTTTCAGCAGAGTTTCAACAGATAGTTACATGAAGCAATTTCAACAGGTAGTTACATGAAGCAGTTGTAACAGGTAGTTACAACGGAGAGATAAGTAATGGAATTTCAACAGGCAGTTACAATAAATAGTTATGGGAAGTAGTTTCCATGGGGAGTTACAACAGGAAGTTACGGTAGTTACTCCATGGCGTCAGTAGCTTCTGACGGAACTATTGACAAGAATTTTTAATTATACATAAAACACAGTTAAGAAAATGAACAATGAACAAATAAATCTTAATTTTCCAAGAAGTTAGAGAATGAACGATGAACAAATGTTCTTAAAATTAACAAAAACAGTTTACTGAATGAACAATACGTAAATTGTTTTTTTAAATAAAATCAAAGGAAAGAGAAGGAAGGTCTAGCTGTGGGGACTGACAGGTCAATTTACCATAGCAAGTATTTTCCATTATCGACAAAATATCGCAAATGAAACGACACAAATGTTTTTTATTCCACGTAGAATTTGATGGACAAACTGAATATGTCCTTTGTGGGTGTGAAAACTTGGAATACCACGTTACCCACAAAACTTGGAATACCACGTTACCCACAAAACTTGGAATACCACGTGACCCACAAAACTTGGAATACCACGTTACTCACAAAACTTGGAATACCACGTTACCCACAAAACTTGGAATACCACGTTACCCACAAAACTTGGAATACCACGTGACCCACAAAACTTGGAATACCACGTTACTCACAAAACTTGGAATACCACGTGACCCACAAAACTTGGAATACCACGTGACCCACAAAACTTGGAATACCACGTTACCCACAAAACTTGGAATACCACGTGACCCACAAAACTTGGAATACCACGTGACCCACAAAACTTGGAATACCACGTGACCCACAAAACTTGGAATACCACGTGACCCACAAAACTTGGAATACCACGTTACTCACAAAACTTGGAATACCACGTGACCCACAAAACTTGGAATACCACGTTACTCACAAAACTTGGAATACCACGTGACCCACAAAACTTGGAATACCACGTGACCCACAAAACTTGGAATACCACGTTACCCACAAAACTTGGAATACCACGTGACCCACAAAACTTGGAATACCACGTGACCCACAAAACTTGGAATACCACGTGACCCACAAAACTTGGAATACCACGTGACCCACAA